>NC_138543.1:27539292-27714292 GCF_964234715.1 Podarcis melisellensis
ATGCTATCACAAAAGCTGAATGATATGGTAAGAAATCAGATCATAATGCAATGAAGAAAATGTGAGCATTGCAAACAAAAATGAAGAGAGTGAGTCTGACCCTCCACCCACCCGGAAACAAAGCAACTAGTGATGTAAAGTTACCCATTAAGTAGCCATCAGAAACATTTTAACCTGCACTTAGCATAGTGGCTATTTGTGTTGCATTTTAATCAGGACTTAAACTATTTTGTGATGAGCAATGAGGTAATGCCAGACAAAGGTGCAACTTTTTAAAATCAGAAATACTTTTGTTTAGTAAAAGAAAATGAAAACTTACATTTTTCTTAACATTTCATTTGGAAAATGAGATAAATGTAATTATAAGAAAAATATTTATCTAGTTTTATTTAGATTATGGCAGAACAGCATCGACAGGGTGCTGTTTCAGAACAGCATCAACAGGGAAAGATACACGTAAGGATAAAAGAGTATGAAAAATAAATGATTCATCAGCAGTGAAAATAATTATGCAGAGTTATTCTTTTTCTCTTAAACTGCACAAGGGCCCTTGCAGAAACATGTTATTGCAGTTTTAACTACTGCAGTTTAGATAAGTGTATATGACAGTATTACTCTTCTGGTTTAATATTTTGAGTTCTGTAGTATTCAGCACTTTGTAATACATGCTTCTTTTCTCCTTCTAGCACTATTATTGCAGCAGAAGATAGTAGAAGCTTAGAAGAGGAAGCTATTGAGCTTGAATTGACTGAGCAGAAAATAAACATGATGGTCCTGGATATCTGCCACAAACCAGGTGGCAGTGAATACCTGAGGCAAATTTATCACATCATCCAGCTCAATGAGGTAGGGAAACGGCCTTTTTTACCGAGCAATTAGGTGTGTAGTGGCCTGAGGCAGCGTCTGCTGGCAGCTAAGGGTTAGTCAAGGAGGTGATAATGCTTCGTAAAGTCAATACCTAACTCGATATTGCACTGTCTTAGACTGTTCAGTTTAAGCTTTTCTTGCATCTATTTAGAAAAGGTTACTTTAGAAAAGGTTACTTTAGAGGAAATGATATCCCTTTTATTTATGTATTTGAACTGTGGCATGCTTCATTGGCTTTTTTTCTGAGTTGTATTTCACAGATGACAGGGATACATTAGCAGTTAAAATATTAATAAATTAATAGTATTACAAAATCAGCCACTTTTTACTTTTTATAAAACAGTACGAAAAGTAATAACTAATTTTCAGTAATTTATGAAAAGAGAAGTTAAACATGAATTTGTACATATAGAACATGTAGACTAAATTTAAAACATTTTCAAAGTAAATGCCCTATTTTACATTACCAACCTGGAATCAGTGAAGGTACATTTTACCAATGTATGAGCACAAATGTTACTAATGTAGAAAATGCACCTGCAGAACCAGAAGTACATAAAGCTCCTTCTCTTCCTGATCAGCCTTTGGATGCCATTTTCTTTGTTTACTAAGAAAACCCATACCTACATAACACTGTCAATGCTGACTCTGCCTGATGCTTCAAATTCATATGCATAATTTTACAATTGACCAATACAACTATGACCTGCTAATGGAAACATTTGCTAGCTTTAGATTATGTTTGCTGTTTGCTTCAGTTCCTGCCTTTTAGGACTCTAATGGCCATCAAAGGTTAAAATCTGGAGCATGAATTAATCAAAATAATTCTCACTTTGTTAATCACTTGAGAAGCTGGAAAAAGTAGAATTTGCCTTTTGATGTCATACAAGCTTGTCATGTCCAATTTTGATTTGGAGAATATAGGCAGAATAAAAGTGTAGGCTGGTTTTAAATGTAATAGTCTTATGAGTTTTTGATTATGAACATCCACAATCTTACTTATCCCCTCAGTGTTGTTTCAGACCCAGAAAGTTAGTTTTGGACATTTTTGCTATCATACGCCAATGCTTACCCTGAGGGAAATGCAAAAGCACGGTCCCATTCTAACAATGGGATATGAAATCCTAAAAGTATCAGTTGAATATTGATACTCCATGAACACCCTGTTCCCTAAGATGTAAATAACTACACATTGCACAGGATATTGGTTTGGGATCAAATAAGGGCACAACTTTATTGGTTACAGATGTGAGGTTTGGCCATAGGCATTGTGGTAAGCAACGCGTATGTCATTCCCGCCTGTCCGCTTGGAGTGTTTCTAAGGCTGAAGCCGGTCTAGGTCAAATTGGGGCGTCCCCCAAGTGCTTTCTGATGGAGGAATGGCCCCAGCCCCCTTCTGGGCATCAGACAGAAGCTGCTACTCCTGGATTCTTTTAACAGGATACCCTTACCCATGGAGGGGCAGGCGGAGGCTACAACCTCCCCTCCAACCACGATTAGGCTTACCCAATGCCTGTCCACCTTACGCAGTTGTGGCGATTGCCACAAGGTAGGCGAAAACCCAAATGGCGATGCCAATTTGCCAAGTGGGGAAAATTCCTGCTCGGCCTCTAAAAAATTAGGCAACTGACGTTGTCCATAGCAAGGTCGAAGCATCTAAAAGGCCCTGCCAGCCGGGCATTTAAACTTTCCCTGGGCATGGTGCCAAGGGCCACAATTGGTTGGTTGATCCCATGTCCAGAGGAACGCCCCCTAACTCCTGCTGCCATTGGCCCATTTGGCAGCAAGAATACAATCTGGCCTGTGATAGGTCGGTTTGGCAAAGAGTCCTGGGCCCTGCCTGAAAAACTGCCCACCTGAAAAGGGAGCGAACGGACTTAGCTGAGAAGTGGCATGTGGAAGAACAGAAGAGCTAAGAAGAGAACTTCTCAATTGACTTGAGGAAAGTGTCATTATACTTCTTGCCTAAATGAGGTTGGCCTCTCAGGTTTTTCTGACTATAGCTGTCCATATGGGTTTCTCAGAAGAGAGATAATGGCCCCTTCTTAGGTCTCATCCAGACTTCCTTTTGTGCTGTGCCTTCCAGGAATAGGTCTGCACTTTCCAGGTCTGAGTGGTTTTCTTTTGTCCCACTGCTATTCCCAGAAAAAACGCCACTCAACACTGAATTGGAACAAATGGCATTCAGGTTTTTCCTGGTTTGCCATTTGTTCTGATTCAGTGGTAAACAGCGGATTTTCCAAGGGAAAGTGGTGGGACCATAAAACAAAAACAAAACTGCTTGAACACAGGCCTGGAAAACACAGGCCTGTACCTGGAAAGCGCAGCACAAAAGGAAATCTGGAAGAGCCCATACTCTGAGTCTCCTTTGATATCCTATGAGGCCACTCTCTGTTTTTCCTGCTTGTGTCCCTGAAGGAACTGATTATGACCAACTCACTCATCACTAGGAAGTTCTACATCCCATAGCATGGGAGCTACATTAGCTATTTCCAGAGCAGGGGTCTGCATAGCTTGCAAACTGTGAGGTCTTGGTCCATCTTGTCTTCCACATAGGCAGAGGAACTGTGAGGTTATTTCTCATAATCAATATACACACATTTTCCCCTGACCATTGTTTTCAGTGCAGTGAAATTCTATTTGAGTATTACTACAATGGACATATGGAAAACAGATTGTATGCCACAAATAATTAATCTAAAAAAAAGCATTCGCTCAAAAACATATCAATTGAACCACCAGATGTTTAGTTCAAATTTTGAAATGGGTCTTTTTGAAATATTTAATATTTTTATATTTAATATTTATAGAGTAGAGAACCTACATTATTGCATAAATCTGTATGTTCAATACCGTGTGAAACATATGTGATGTAATATATCTGATATGTAATTTGACTCTCAAACACTATTCAGTGAATGCCCAAATTTTGGGACCAGTGGGTACATTCTGAATTTTAAGGATGTCGTATGGGCACCAGTAATAAAATGGCTACCAGGGCAAGGAATAGCACAAAATGGCTACCACATCTAAAAGATCGGGGGGGGGAAGAAACAGGATCCCAAAATGAGCACAATTTATATGAATCTTGGCTTCTTTTTTAAAGGAATATTTGAATGAACAGCTGTCTTATGAGGAATCTTCTGAAGAAAACAGGTCAAGCATTAGACCTTTAAACATGACATTCAGAATCAAAGAACAGCATCCTGGTTTTGACCCTTTCCAGGTGCACTGCCTGTATTGCACTAATGTGTTAGAAAAGGTTAGTGATTATTTTAAGCATTTTCACTTCCAGTTGAGATAAAATATTGCATGAAGTAATTGCATGAAGTAATTGCTACCAAGAAAAATGAAAATCCAGTCAGATGGTTTCTGACAGCTGTGATGTTGTGATAAAAATATACGGACAAAATCTAATAATTTTCACTTCCCAAATACTATACTTTTCCCCTGTATATATGCCCCCTCTACAACTTATCAGTAAGCTCCAAAAATAAAGAACTGTTGCTGTATGTCATGGACTGTTTGGACACAGAGGAATGGTGGGAGGAACCAGCTGGGGAACCACCAAGAGAAGAAGGCTTAGAGTCTGGGCAGTGGTGATGGTGATGAGTGGTCAGAGGAAGAAGAGGGAGAAAGGTGGGAATAGATGTCAGAAGCTGAAGAAGTAACAGGGCTTAGTGAGCTGGGAGAGTCTGTGGCAGAGAAGAAGAGATGAGTCAGGCTGGGGAAGCGTAATGGGTGCCTCGCCCTCCTACTGTGACAAGCTCCCCTTCCCCCATCTTAAAGAACCAGAAGAGGCATGGCTCAGGTATCTGATTATTATTTTTTCTGCTCTGCAGTATGGCAGCTTTTATCCCAATAGGTCAAGTGTCCTGGGGAACCAATAAGATCCCATCAAGCCATACAAATAATAGCTTGTTGCTAAATGTAGACTGAGATGCAAAAGCTTACCTGAGAGCTGTCTTAACATGCTCTTTTGCATACTTGGGGCGTAGTTTGGAAAGGGTTTCATGCATAAACATACACTACCACATGTGGGTTGACCTTTTTGGATTAGGGTTACACTTGGCTCCTTTCAAATATCGTGTAATGGTATGGAAGTTGCATTAAGAACATGGTTCTCTTTTCATATTTCCTCAATCACATAGCCAAATTTAATTGGCTGAATGTGTTGTCATCACAGGTATTATATGACTTTGATTCTGTGAGAGATTTTGCAGTCAAACCTAACAATGCATGCTTATGCTAGCTAGTAAATGAAGGGTTTAAGGACCATAGAACTGTAAATTGCTAGAGAAGGCTTGGCTATGTCATGCCACCTTACCTTTGGGGGGGGGGGGAGAGAGACAGAAAGACTAGTTTCCTATTCCTCTCTTTCTCTCTCCTCTTTGAACCATGTACAGTGGTGCCTCGCAAGACGAAATTAATCCGTTCCACAAGTCTCTTCGTCTTGTGGTTTTTTCGTTTTGTGAAGCACGGCTATTAGCGGCTTAGTGGCTATTAACGGCTTAGCGGCTTTAAGAAAAAGGAAACAAACTCGCAAGAACTCGCAAGACGCTTCGTCTTGCAAAGCAAGACCATAGGGAAATTTGTCTTGCGGAACGACTCAAAAAACGGAAAACTCTTTCATCTTGCACGTTTTTCGTCTTGCGAGGCATTCGTCTTGCGAGGTACCACTGTAATGGACCAGATGTTTGAGGCTGAGGCTTCAGACGACATATTTGAGACTAGCTTCTGTATTTTGTAACCAAAAATACATTGCCTGTGTTGTTTCTGCTGTAGCGTTGAATAATGCATGAGAGCTCTGATTATTGTGAGTAAAGCATTTAAACTTACTTAAGGTTGTAGTCTATTAACTCTGAGAGAGGTGGAGCCAGGGAAGCACAATTGCTTAATACTGGAACATTTTATGATCTAACAACCTATATTTCCCGTGCTTTGAAAGCACTTTAGATATTTCTGTGTAAGCTCTACTGGAGGCGCTTTTGGCTAGAGAGTGAGTCAAGCCCCCCAGGCTTTTTAAATTCACCCAGTCAGCTATTTTTCTTCTGCAGTTTCCCACAAACATGGGAATTCAGGTATTCCCCAGTTATTTCCCAACAGATTCACCAAAATTTCCCAAGGAAGAGGACCAGCTTTGAAATAATTCCACCATAGTATCAATGTAAAGGGGAAATGAGAAAAATTGGGGGGTGGGGGTGTCAGATTTCCTAAAATCACCCTTTTGCTACAAAAATACTCATAGGTGAAATTCAACCATCAATCAATGCTTTTATATTGGAATTCAATTTTTAAAAATAATAACCACATTAATTAAAAGTTGTCCACAGAGCTAATTAAGCTATTGGCTTCAGATAAATTCCTCTTAATTTGGAAATTTGACTTTTTTTATTCCATGTGGTCCTAACTAAGCAATACTAAAGAAAGGAATTGCTTGTTTTTAGATAAGAGAGTAAAAATTAAACTAGGTCTTAATTTGTAATGCAGATAATATTTTTATCATGTCTGTTACAGCTCCCTCCTCCGTTCATTAATACTGTAGTAGCACAAGACCTTCAAATGCTGACAACTCAGGGCAGAATTTCTTTGCTGTGTGACAGGACTGCAATGCTCTATTAACTGCAAGTGACAAGCAATAGTTAAATTGGATTACAGAAACTTTTACTGTGCTATCTTCTTATCAGCCTGTGGACAACTATCAAAAAAATTAATTAGTTTTTGTTTTTATTCTATTTTATACTGACAATCCAAAGATATATAAAATAGCCTAATATATCAATACTATAAAATACAACCACAAAATAATTGAGATTGCAAAGAACTATATGGACCCACTTGACTTTAAGAAGCCCTATTCAGAGTGGGGAGGCAGGTAGTAAATAGCTGTAGGATGGTTTCAATGGTGATACTTCAACTATGTCCCCATTCCCTAGTTAATTCATTTTGTATCCTCTTTAATGGTATGTAGACACCAGTTCAAAGCATTTGTTGCTCACCCAGACTTTTAAAAATGATTGCATCTCTGTATTTGGTACTCTGCTTATGGGGTGCTCCCACTGGCAGAAGGCAGTGAGTTGATTTTTGCCAATTTTGTCTCCCTATGTAGTAGTAGTAGTAGTAGTAATAATAATAATAATAATAATAATAATTTATTTATACCCCGCCCATCTGGCTGTATGAACTGTATGAAAGGTAATGTTGTGGGCTGCAAGGGGAATCTGGAAAAAAATCACCTTTACTCTGTGTCACCATTGGGAGTCTCGGCTGGACAGAACATACTTCTGTGAATGAAAAGAGACTGAAGCCTTAGTTTTTTATCTTGCTGTTGTTTTAAATTGTGTTTTTTCCCCTTGGTGTGGATGTTTATTGAACTGCATGGACCAATAATCTAATTCAGTGTGAGGCAGAATTCTGCCTTGCTTCCCCCTTTGTTTCCCAGGCTTTGGAATGCCCTGGCAAAAGCCCTGCAAGATCTCACAAGAGCCCCCAGAACCCATGTGCTGAGCATCACTTGCCTGATAAGCAAGGCAGAGAGCTCTCAAACTCTCTGCCATTAAAGGCCTGCTCAGTGTGCCAGTTTCAGATGGTGAAGATACTCATGTGGGGTGGTTCAAAGGGGACAGTTCAAGTATATGCATTTTTGGAATGTAACTCATGCACAAGATGCGATTGTACTCTATTTCATGCAATAACCTCATTCCTCTAGCACATGGGTAGGCAAACTAAGGCCCAGGGGCTGGATCCAGCCCAATCGCCTTCTAAATCCGGCCTGCGGACGGTCTGGGAATCAGCATGCTTTTACATGAGTAGAATGTGCACTTTTATTTAAAAATGCATCTCTGGGTTATTTATGGGGCATAGGAATTCATTCATCCCCTCCTCCAAAATATAGTCCAGCCCCCCCCCCATGGTCTGAGGGACGGTGGACCGGCTCCTTCTGAAAAAGTTTGCTGATCCCTAGCTAGTAAAATCTGTTTTATGGAAAGAAGAGAAGTAGAGCAAAACAAAGATAACAGTACCACTGCATTGTTGCTAAAACAGGTGTAATTGACCTATGTGAATCAATCCCAAGGGACTCTGTCATGGATTTCATTCATGGCTGGGACTGTGTATGCACTTTGGCATTTGAAGTGCTGTATCTTATAGTTTCTCAGGGTTTCCCAAACATGGGTCTCTAGTTGTTTTTGAACTACAACTCCCATCATCCCTAGCTAGCAGGACTAGTGGTCAGGGATCGTGGGAATTGTAGTCCAAAAACAGCCGGAGACCCAAGTTTGGGAAACCCTGATTTAACTGAATGGTTACATTTGTCAGCATGGAGAAAAGTGCTGCAACTGGGAGATAACCTTATGTTGCAGCAAACCTAGTCCTCCTCCTCAAGTGTAGCCTTCACTGAAAGGGATGCTGTGTGCAGTGCAGTGTTTTTCCAGGTGCCTCTGCATTATACAAGCCTTTCATCTCTCCATCCAGTATGTCATAATTACATGCACTTTTATATTTAATAATATAATTAAAGCTATGTAATCACAAGTTTTGCTTTGTATGTCATACTTTCTTGTGTATAACAAGTGACACTGTTTATAGAAATTTAGGACAGTTATCTGGTGACTGGGCTGTCTTACAAAACAGCAGATAAGTAAAATATCACACTAATTATGAAACAGCATTCACTCCCAATTCCAGTTACATGGAGAGTTTCTTGTTGATAAGGTTGTGCTGATGGTAAATAAATAAATAAATGTAAATTGCTACAATACATAAAAAGTTGACAATTATTTTGTTTTTGTAACTGATATCAGGATTTCAGAGTAAGTGGTTTGGTAAAATGCTGTTAACAGTTGGAAGAATAACTACTCAAAAATTGATTTATCATTATATAAAGAATGGCTACATCCCCAAATGGATTTATAAATTAATTGGTGTCTTATTAGAATAAAACCCTTCTTCCCTGGGCATGATTGATGCTATCTGTCTAAGTCCTTGTTTCAGCCACCCCCCTCCTTAGTTAGTTTATCACAGCTGGAGCTTTAATTTACTGATCATATTAACTCTGATTAATAACTAACAATACCTTCTTCTTATATATCAACAGTCTACCATTACTGAGTGCAAATGGGACTGGTCAGATTTGCTGCAGAGTTATCTGGGACTAAATAAAACAACCTTCATGGCACTACTGGAGCACAGGTAACACTTTTTGGGGGAAAGATAAAAATTTCTCTTGAGTTCTGTAAGTTTTGTGTTCTGTGCAAAGCAACTTTGCAAATAACATTTAAACTGCTTGCCTAAAGATTTAATTTGAAGTTCTGCTTGTGTTGTGATGCTTTTCTGTCTTCCTGTTGCAAGTTCCTTGTGAACTTCTGAAAAGATGCTACTGAGGGCCACAGGTCCTCTGTGATATTGTGCAATGTGTTGTGGGGGCTGAAGTTGGAAGGTGGGAGTATCAAGAAATTGGAAACCCACCCCTTCCACAAGTAAAGGTGTCTTCTGATCATAAAAGGGTCTCTCTCAATACAAAACTAAACAAACAAACAGTGGAAAAAATAAACATGGAAGGGTTCTAAAGGGTTATACAGGGGGCATTTACATCTATGTGCAAGGACCATTGAGGGACCCCTTTTTAGGGTATCCATCTACATTGCCTGACAAGCCAGTGGTATCTTATGTGGCATAAGAAATTGAAGTCAGAAAAGTATATTATGGAGACCAAAAAAATGTATGCATCAGTATCTTCAGTGTATAATATTATTTCCTGGTGTTGGTGTGCATGAATGAGCTTATATGAATGAATTGGCATGAAAGGAATGTAGTTTAAGTATGTCTATAAAGAGATTGTTTGTAATAAAACAATGTGATTGTTCCACTGTGGGCAGAATACTTAATTTACATTTAACATGTTAATACAAGCCGCCAAAATTATGTTGAGTGAAGGTGTGACAAATGCTGCAAGTTCTGTTTATGGTGATGAAGCATATTTTTGTATTATATATAGTATTGTAGAGAAGCAGGAGTTGTGTGAGGTATGTTCCTTACGAAGAAGTAGCTACAATTACCGTACATCCTGGCCCAACTAGTGCACTCACTAAGATGAGCTGTTTAAGTGCGTTTACGTGAAGGCTATGGTACATTAATCTCTGTTTGAGAGCTTAAGGCCTCAGAAAACAACCCATTTGCAAATGGTACAGAAATGAGTGCTATATTTGTGCTACATTCTGCTGCGTTTCTGGAAATGGCTTTAATGTCGTGTGAAAGCTCAAACATAATGTGGAAGTCAACAGGAAAACATTGGGAAAATGGAATAAACTGCTGTGTGAATCCAGCCTCAGACAGCATGAGGTTTATAACTAAAGCAAAACTTCTAAATTGAAATGTGAACTGCTGTTGAAAACTTGAGCTTGGAAATCATAATTAATATGTGTAAAATGTGATCTGATTTTCAAACTGCAGTTTTTGAAATTGTGAAATAGCATGCCCCCTCCCCCCGTTTTGATATGTTGTAGGGGAGAGTTGACCAAGTAGTTTCAGCTGTTCTGAATTAGCTGTGTTTTTAAGTCCTAGGTTTCTGCTGGGGATTACAGAGAATTGTGTAGCATTTAGTAAAACTGTTGTCCCATATATTATACAGTATATTTACAATGGATGCTGTTGGAAAAAATGGTAATGTATCTTTCAGAAATCAGTAGTTTCAAAATTGCAAACTGGAGCCAGGTCACCTGTAGAACTTTAGAATGTAACTAATATGAAGTAAAATATTTTTCTTGTTTAGAGTTATCACAGAGGAAAACTGAATAAATCATGTATATTTTTTAGTGGATACACAGACAGCATCTGTTGTGAATGTTAGCCATATGGCAAGCTATTTATGGAGGAAATGTTTACATTTATAATGTTTATTGTGTTGTTGATTATCCATATATTCAGAAAACGGTGTTCTAAAATCTTGTTCCATCAAGAAGCTTAAAATCTCTTTTATTATCATGATTTTGAGCAATATATGAGCAGGTTTAATTGAGCATGCAAAAGTACCTTTTTATGGCATCTGATGTGTTAGCATAGCATGATGAAGTGACTCTCAATGAGTCTGATCTGTTTGTAGAAAAAAAAGAGGTGCCACATAGCCCACCCCACCCACCTTATAAAGTAATAGAGTGGTTAAGGAATATACTAAAAAGAGCCTTACTTGTCACAACCAACAAATTCAAATTAGGGATGGGTACAAATTCAGAACTGTGGGAGCTGATAATATTGAACTTTACCAGTATCAACATTCTCAACTGAATAACAAGCCAGCCCCAGACCCTTCCAGATTTGGGCAAATTGGTGGAACAGTTAAGCTAAGGTTTTCTAAAACAAACAGGCAGACAGACAGACAGACAAACAAACTGAAACATGCACTTTGGATTAAAATAACCAAACTTGCCATGGGCATGTAGTAATAAAGTTTAACATTATCTGATGTGGATCCACCATTAAATCCACTCCTGTTTTGAAATAAACAGGTTTAAAATTTTATACTGTTTGTTTATAAATGAATAAGAACACAAGACGATCCTGCTGGGTGGCCCATCTAGTCCAGCATTCTGTTCCAGCAGATGCCTATAGGAAGCCTGCAAGCAGAATGTAAGCACAATGCACTCTGCCCACTTGTGATTCCCAGCAGGCCATTTTATTTTCATTGAACTGCTGGGCCCATAAAAATCCTGTTGGTGCCCCTTCTTGAACACCCGCTGCTTGTTGATGGTGTTTTTCCTTACTTCTGATGGCATCTTCATGTTTCTGAATCATTCTGTCTACTTTAGGTCCATCCACTGCTTCAGAGCTGAAAAGTTATCTGTCAGCCTCATTGCACCTCCGTATCATTTCACTGGGGCATTTACTGGTTACTGGACCTGATACTGTGCCATGACAGAGAATGGGCACTTCATTTAGCATGTCAGAAACTATGTCAGAAAATCACCATTTTATACTTCAAATTGGGCAAAATAAATACAGTAAATGGACAAAAGTACGAAGATTCACAAAATCTTTAGGGGTATGTGTACCCCTTTGTCCCTCCCAGAAAAAATCATTGGTTATAGGACAATAAGCATTCATCCTGATTTCCTTGTGGGGTGTTTACAAGTCTTCCCATTAGCTTTCGTTCATCCCAGACTTCTCAGAACATTACTTTCCAAACTGCTAAAAGTAAAATGAGTGTTTGCCATCACTAATCATATGACAATATTTTATCAAACTATGTAATATAAAACTAACACTTTCTTAAAGATCTCTTCTGTTCTGGTCTAAGCCCTTGTTTTTCTGCACTGACCCATCTGAGCTTTAGGAAGCACAGTGTAGTCCTCTACGAATTGATGGAAATTGTTCATTCCCAAGACCCTGTTGGTCATGCTCCAGGATGTCCAGCACTACCCTAAATTTGGAAAAAAAGTTCATGTATAAGCTTGGGTTTACTTTTCTGTGATAAAACTAATTATGAAGCCATTGTTAGATTTTACCAGTAAAGCATATTTCTTATCAGAAAAATAATAATTCTAATGGCCAGCCTTACAACAGACATAGCACATTAAAAATAAAGAAATTCTCTCACTGGTAACTCAGAAAACTAAGTGTAGCTTAGCTAATGTCATTCGTAGACTTTTGTCTTCTGATGTTTGAGAAGCAAGTTTTGTTTTGTTGCTGATTCAGAACTCCACATCTTTGGCTCATTACTTCATTGTGTGTGTTTATTGAGGGAAATGCGGTAGTTCTGTTCCTTAACAGAAAGACAAATCTCTTTTGCAATTCTTTACTCATACCTGGGAATAAGTTCCATTGAACTCAGTGAAACTTACTTCTTGAGCTGCTTGGGAAAACAATGGGATATAAATGTAATAGTAAATAAATGCATTCAATATAATCTACTCCTTTTCTCTCATAATTTGACCTACATTTAGGGATCATACATCATGATATTATGGAGTTACATAAAATAACATAACATAACATATGACAGTTGCCACATGTGAACATATATACATGTTCCATAAGTGTTCATCATATGCACTGTTGGTATGATGACATTATGGGTACACAAAGTGGATCACAAAAATCAGTCTACTTCCTGTACCCTTAGAACTTATTTCTCCAAACCAGTATTTGGAGATGGGCCCATAAAGTATGTCACAAATTGTGAGGGGTATGGCTAGAATATTTGTTATATATGTGGAATGGGGTATTGGTTAAAGCATGGAAAACATGACAAAGATGTGGGAAGGGTTTTTTTTTTAAAAAAACACACCTATAAAAGTGTAATATATTTTATGATGTTCCCATTGGTTCTGTTTAGACTGACTCACACATCACACAGTGCCAGTCTTTGGCTTAGTGCAAATGTGCAGGCTCCCAGTTAGGAGCTTGCAGGTGCCACCGTCTTCTTTACTGCTGTACTGCACCAGTGTAAGCCAATGTTTGCCTTGGCATGCCTCCTGAACATGGGACTATCCAGACTAACCATGAGCTGCAACCAAGGTTTGTTCTTTGTTACAGCTTGTGGTTCATAAGGAGAGATCTTAACCATGAGACCTGGTTTGGATTAAACACTAAGTCAAACCTGGGATTAGTGTGGTGTGACAGCAGAAAGAACTGGGGAGAAACAAGGGGGCTACAAGCTTGTTTCTGGGACCCAAGATTTGGTTTAGTGCGACTGTGAAGCAGGTCTTTGAATTAAATATTCCTGAAAATACTCAGATGGCCCACTTGTCTAGATAGCATTAGCAAACTATTGTTTTCGGTGGGCAAAGCCCCTTGTTGTAAGACCTGCACAATATAGTAACAAAGAAGCAGAGTATTGTCATTCCAAAAGTTTGCAATATGAAATATGTCACTGAGGAAAGGGTTTTTTTATTAGTCTTTAGATTGACAGGTTATGACAAAACTGTATTCATGTTGCTTGAATACATCTTTTGTCTAGTTTTACATCCTTTTTTACTTGTCTAGAAAATGACATATTGAGGTTTTCATTTGCTTTAACCAGGTGTGGTTTTCTGTATAGGAGATATCTTGGTAGGACTGCAGTTGAAAGCGAATGAACCAGTGAAGCTTGGAAAGGCCATGGCCCTTCTTCAGATGGTAGCGATAAGTTGAAAGACTCATTAATCAACAGCAGAGTCACAGGTGTGGTAGCTTTCCTACAAACTGCCAGCAGACTGTGAAAGTCATATTCAACACACAGTACTGTCAAAGTGGACTTACAAACACTCTTATTAAGCCTTTATCTCCTCTCATTTTTAGTTAGAAAAATGCTATAGTTTAAAGAGGGAAAATTGCAGTTCTTTTTTTTATTTGTTTGAGGCTATTTTCATTTCTGTAGGTTACAGCAAATGAATAACTGCATCATTTTACACAGATTTAATGGCTCTTGATATATATTTAGGAATTGGTTTACTTAGTTCTCAAAAGAATACCATACATATTTATTTTAAAAAATAACAAGCTTAATTTGTAACGTTACTGAACTTTAATATTGGCAGAAAATAGGTGGACAATTGCTGTAGGAATGAGGTTATAGAAGTTGTATGTGCATGGAGCCCAGAATGAAGCATGCTCTGAGTTCTATCCAGTACATATGAGCTATAACCTTTAGATTTAGGGACTATGTTAAGAAGCAGCCTCATAGTGAAGAAGCTGATTCTGCAAAAAATGGAAGGCCTGAATGGGATTAGATATAGATTGCTAGTCTTGTGACATCTTGACCTTTGCAGACAATGAGAAAGTTACCTATAGATATAAAATACTATTTTAATAGTATTATTTGAAATTAATGAACGTAATGAAGTCAGGCCCATTAATTTCAGTGGGTCTCCCCTAACAGTCGAATGCCACTCATAGAATGTGGATACATAGTCTTCCATGATTTCTTTGGGGATTGAGAGGGTATGAAAAAATAGATTAAGTGAAGCAGCTGATGGAGAATCTCTGAAAATCTCCCTCCTTTTCTTCTTCCACTCTATTCTTTTTAAGTTTTTGTTAATTTAGTTACTTGTGTCTTATCTGATTTGAATATCCTGAGGCTCGGGGAGGGTAGAAATACAATTCGAGGAAGCTTGAAGTTTTATGACAAGGTTGAATGGGTTGGAGAAAGCAACGGTTGAATTTATTGTAGAGCAAATGTTTTCAAATATAAGGTTTTTTGGGGGGTATTTTTATATTTCAAATAAAATACTCTAAAAAACCAACAGTGCAGTCAGTGACCATTTTAGGCACGTCCAACTGACTTGCAATTGACGTGTGGGACCTTTTGAATCCCTGCATGAAATGATCACCACCTGTATTTGGATTTTGCTAAGTAAACTTCTGTGATAGGCATTCTGGTGTAGCATAACGGTTTCTACAGCAACTTTTAAGGATGGGGTATAATGAACTTGTTGAGATGCTGTGTGTTATGTAGTGTAGTTTCACCCTGGGCCAACAGGGGGATACTGTATATAGTTTTCACTCAGGTCTGTAGATAGTTTTCACTCAGGTCCGCAGCAGTTATTTTAGGCGGGAACTCTGGGCTGTGGTTGTTACAATGTTGACAGCCGGCTGCCTATAAAAGCAGGCCGGCTGAGCTGTTTGCAGTCAGTTCTATTCCAGCTTACAAAATAAAGAGCTACTTGAAGAAATCGCTGTGCCGGCTGCTATGTCAACCCACAATTTAATACTGGCGACGAGGATGGGATGGATGGACATCAGAGCACAGCCAGATGCGGCCAGCCTCTGAACTGAGCTGAATCACAGAGCGAAATCACTGAGCGAAATCACTGGGCAGAACCAATTCAGAGCTGACTGTTCTGGCTAGAGCACTGTGTTCCATCCATCGCCCTTCACGCCGGCATCGGAATCATGGCTTCACTTGTGCCTCTACTGCCGTTTGCGCCAGCCTCTGAATCATGGGACTCCTACCTCGCTCGGTTCGACTGCTACCTCCAAGCCAACGAGCTGACAGCAGTATCAAAGGATCGGAAGCGGGGCCTATTCCTCAGCCTCTGTGGGCCTGAGGTGTTTGAGACGGCCCGAGCATTGGTTGCGCCTGAAGCAGTCCAGGCAACACCATGGGACACGATCCAAGAGAAGCTCCGCAACCACTATGCACCAAAGCCGTCCAAGATTGCTGCCCGCCATGCGTTCTACCACCGGAACCAGGCAGAGGGGGAGTCAATCAACAACTACACCACCGCCCTGCGACAGGCTGCAATGCACTGTGAGTTCCAAGACTTAGACGATGCCCTGATGGATCGAATCGTCTGCGGGGTCCGGGACATCCATCTGCAACGGCGTCTCCTAGCCAAGCCAGACCTCACGCTACAGAAAGCCATTGAGGAGGCTGTGGCCTCAGAAGCTGCTGAACGCTCCGCCCAGGAGATCCGCAAGTCCAGCAGCCCGCGTCTTGCTAGGGAGCCAGTTCCGGTGCATCATGAAGAGGCCAGCAGTGATGAGGCATCCTCCAGTGAAGACGATGACGTGCACCAGACAAAGCGGGAGCGCAGGAAGTTCCAACAGAAGTCCAAGGGCCAACCGGAATGTGCCGGCTGCGGAGGCAACCATTCCCGTGCCAAGTGTCGATTCAGAGACGCCATCTGTAGGAAGTGTTCCAGAAGGGGCCACATCGCTAAGGTCTGCCAATCGGCTCCGTCTGACACTCCCCCTTCATTGACTCGCAAGTCCAAGTCTTCACTCCAGTCTGCCAAGGAAAGTTGTTTCGCTCTCACCAACTGCCGCTGCCCGTCTGGAACCACGATTGGCCAAACCGACTCGCCTACGCGACGCAAGCTGAACGTCACGGTGCTCATTGAAGGAGCTCCATGTGACATGGAGATCGACACCGGGTCTGCCCTGTCCATCGTGTCATGGAGCACCATCAAAAGACTGGTACCCAGAGTGTCCAAGAGGCAACTCAACTCCCACCGCGTACACCTGAGAGACTACCAGGGAAACGACATTCCCGTGGTAGGCGTTGGCCGGTTCCGGATCGCCTTCAAGGATTTTTCGGGCCTGCTCCGGTTGGTGGTGGTCGAAGGTCAGCGGCCAAGCCTCCTAGGGCTAGACTGGTTTGATGCCCTCGGCCTGGAAGTCACCGGCATCAACTGCATCTCTAACGCAGAGACTGAGGGTCTGGTCAAAGACTTTGCCGAGGTTTTTGACGGCACCTTGGGGCAATATACAGGTACGCCCATCTCCTTTAGCCTTGATCCACAAGTCGCCCCCATCAAGCTAAAGCCACGCCGGGTTCCCTTTGCTCTCAAGGCTAAGGTGGACGAACAACTGGACAAACTGATTGCCCAAGGAGTTTTGGAGCCGGTTGACCACGCCAAGTGGGAAACCCCCATCGTCACGCCTGTCAAGCCAGATGGGTCGGTGAGAATCTGCGCTGACTACAAGTGCACGATCAACAAGGCACTTCAGCAGCACGCTTATCCGGTTCCTGTTGTCCAACACCTGCTGCATTCCCTGGGTGAGGGTAAGGTCTTCGCTAAGCTGGACCTTGCCCAAGCATATCAGCAACTGCCAGTTGATGATGCCACTGCTGAAGCCCAGACGATCGTCACCCACCGGGGGGCATTCCGTTGCCGCCGGTTGCAGTTCGGGGTGAGTGTGGCTCCTGGAATCTTCCAAAGCCTTATGGAGCGTCTCCTGCAAGGGCTTCCGGGCGTGGTACCATATTTTGATGACGTCTTGGTGTCTGCAGACTCACACCAGCAGCTGTTCGAGCGCCTCCGTGCCGTGCTGACCAGGTTCCAAGAGGCCGGGCTCAAGGTAAAGAGGGAGAAGTGCCAGATCGCCGTTCCACAGGTAGAGTTCCTGGGCTATCTTATCGATGCCTCCGGCCTTCACCCAACCACATCCAAGATCCGCGCTATCCAGCAGGCCCCCACCCCAAAGAACAAAACGGAGTTGCAGGCATTCCTGGGGCTGCTGAACTTTTATAACATGTTCCTGCCCCACAAAGCCACAGTGGCTGAGCCTCTTCACCGACTCCTTAGCACTAAGACGCCTTGGGCCTGGGGTCATCGGGAGACGGCGGCCTTCAACGCGGTCAAGGCTCTCCTTTCTTCAGACAGTGTGCTGGTACAGTACAGTGAATCCAGGCCGCTGGTCCTTGCCTGCGACGCCTCACCTTTTGGCATCGGTGCTGTCCTTAGTCACCGTTTTCCAGATGGAAGAGAAGCACCGCTCGCCTACTTTTCCAGGACACTATCTCCGACGGAACGGAATTACAGCCAGCTCGACAAGGAGGCATTGGCACTTGTGGCTGGAGTGAAGAGGTTCCATGAATACCTCTATGGCAGGACTTTTGACCTCATCACTGACCACAAGCCACTCCTGGGCCTCCTCGCCGGTGATCGTCCAACTCCACCGGTCCTCTCGCCACGCATGCTGCGATGGACTGTTTTCCTGGCTGCCTACCACTACCGGCTCATCCATCGCCCGGGGAAATCGATGGGCCATGCCGACGCCCTCAGCCGTTGCCCTCTTCCAGCATTTGTGGAAGACCCGGCTCCAGCTTCGTCGCTCCTTCTGATTGAGGATCTTCCGGCAGCGCCTGTATCAGCTACCACTGTGGCCTCCGCGTCTGCCCAGGATCGCACCATCAGCCGGGTGCTCAACTGGGTGTGGAGGGGGTGGCCACAAGGGCCTTTTGCATCGGAGTTCCAGCCCTTCGCAACCAGACAACATGAACTCTCAGCTCATCGCGGCTGTCTGCTGTGGGGAGACCGCGTCGTGATTCCCCAGGGACTCCGTCAGCGCGTCCTGGAGGCTCTGCACGTTGGCCACCCGGGAATTGTCAAAATGAAGGCATTGGCTCGGTGTTACGTCTGGTGGCCTAATATGGACGATGCCATCACTGCCTGGGTGTCCGCCTGTCAAGCGTGCCAAGAGTCGAGGCCTGCACCACCGGCAGCTAAGGGACACACCTGGGAGACGCCAAAGACACCCTGGTCGAGGGTGCACATCGATCTGGCTGGCCCCTTTCACGGCCGGACCTTTATGGTAGTGGTGGACGCCTATTCCAAATGGCTGGAGGTCGCCCTGATGCCCTCCACCACTACCGAAGCTGTCATCCGGGTGCTGCGAGGCCTGTTTGCAACGCATGGGTGTCCTGATGTCCTTGTCTCTGACAACGGACCGCAGTTCACGTCAGGCACCTTTGAGCGGTATCTTTTGGGACTGGGCATCCGCCATGCCCTAACGGCACCCTTTCATCCATCCAGCAACGGGCAAGCGGAAAGAATGGTGCGCTCGGCAAAAGAGGCACTGGCGCGCCTGGACCGGGGAGACTGGCATGAGCGGGTCGCCGAATACTTGTTCGTGCAACACATCACCCCTCATGCGGCCACAGGGAGGAGTCCTGCTGAACTGCTTATGGGCCGCCGCCTCAGGTCACCACTCGACCGGCTACACCCGGACTTTGCCGTAGCTGAACCCCCAGGCTGTGCCAACGCGCCACGGTCATTTGTCCCAGGAAACCAGGTCTTTGCCCGGAACTATGTGGGGGACATTCCTTGGGTGCCAGCCACAGTAGTGGGAGTCACTGGACCTTGCTCGTACCAGGTGGCACTCGAAGATGGACGCTTGTGGCGACGGCACATAGACCAGCTTAGGCGCAGGGTTGGGAACTTGGACACTACCGAGGTGCCCCCAACTGCGCTTGCAGCTCCAGAAGAGACACGTACAGATGGCGAGGCCCCACCTACACCTCCCTCGCAAACTGCCAGCGTGGAGCCGAACCAAGCCGCTTCAGAACAGACTCAGACCACTCCACTTGCGGAGGCTCCACCCACAGCAGCGGATCCAGGGGAGTTGGTTCCAACGCCACCTAGGGTCGCACCACAGCCTCAGCAAGAACTGTGTGGCCCTCCGGACTTGGCTACCAGTCCCCGGCGGTCTGGCAGAGTTTCCAAGCGCCCAACTTATTTAAAGGACTATGTTGTTGGACATGTATCACTGTTGGTCTAAGTATGGGAAATGTAACCGATATGCTTTTGTGCCTAATTGAACCATTACGCGTAGTGCTGTATATAAGGAAACCATTACGATTGTAACTAACACCTTATCTCGGTGGGGAGGGGTGTTATGTAGTGTAGTTTCACCCTGGGCCAACAGGGGGATACTGTATATAGTTTTCACTCAGGTCTGTAGATAGTTTTCACTCAGGTCCGCAGCAGTTATTTTAGGCGGGAACTCTGGGCTGTGGTTGTTACAATGTTGACAGCCGGCTGCCTATAAAAGCAGGCCGGCTGAGCTGTTTGCAGTCAGTTCTATTCCAGCTTACAAAATAAAGAGCTACTTGAAGAAATCGCTGTGCCGGCTGCTATGTCAACCCACAACTTAATACTGTACACCATGGGAAAGAAGAATATAATGATCTGCCCTTCTACACCTCACTGGAAGGAAGGTACAGTTTTGCTAAGGCATCAGAAAATGCGGAATTAAGAACATAAGAGCTCTACAGGATTAGACTAAATGCACATGAACTTACAGGGTTTCCTGATACTTACTGCTTTTAATGATGTATTTACCGTACTCCTGCCCTAGGACCATTTGGTGAAAGGTGGATTATAAATACTATAAATAAATAAATAAAATAGCCCATCATCCTTTTTCACAGTGGTCAACCAGGGCATGAGTGCACTAACCATCTTTTGTTTTGTTTTTTGCCTACTTGCTCTGATACTGGACATAGTATACAACAATCATGTCTTATGATAGTCTTATGATAGTCTTATGATGATTTGTTGAAGCCCCTTTTAAAGCAGACCAGGTCCGTGGCCATCACCACCTCTTGTGGTAGGGAAATCTATAGTTTAAGTGTGTGTGTGTGTGTGTGTGTGTGTGTGTAGAAGTACACCTTATTGTCTGTCCTGAAGCAGCCTCTTCGTTGTACAACAGGAAAATTCCATTTGCAGAACATTAATTTCCATGGCCCATCTTAGATTGGAGCTATTGCCATCAGTGTAGAAAAGAATGAAATGACCATTTTCTTGCCTCTGTTTTGGATAGCTCTTTCTGTTGTTTAAATTCATAACAGACACCCTTTTAAGAAATGACACACTAAAATAATATGGGAATTATCTTATTAATTGTATTACTACATAACCTTACAGCCATTTATATACAACCAAACCTTTTCAAATGAAGTGTTAATGAAATTAACAATAAAAGGGCATAATAACTTTTGAAATAATTATATGGGTAATTTAACAATACATTTCTTAAAAACGGAAAGCATTTATATAATATAAAGCAAAATCTCTGTAAATGCTATGTTGAATCAAAGACGTTCTTATTGTTTCTCAAATACAAAGAATTTTTTTTTAAAAAAATGCAGAATAGTGGTATCTCTTAAAAGATAAATTTTATTTTTTATTACTTCCACTTTTAAAGAGCTAGCTTAATATTATTCCACATGTGGTTTTATTTTCTTTCTCCCTGCTCCCAATGAAAATAGCATTTCGGCTGAAATCCTGTCCACATTTCCCTGGGAGTAAGCTCCATTGAAAACAATGAAACTTACTTATGTGTACATATGTATGGGATTGCACTGTTCATATATTTACCTCAACTTTTTTTAAGCATAGGCAGAGCTTTTTATCAGCTGGAACTCACCAGAATTCAGTTTTGGCACCTATCAGGTGGGCACCATTGCCATTATAAGAAACCAAGGGAGGCATTCACAGTGCGTTCCAGCACCTCTTTTTCTGGAAAAATAGCACTGAACATAGGTATTCTCTTCAGTGCAAAAATTATTGTAGATACCTTGTGATTGTGTAAAACATTTAATGAATTACTTTAGAATTTCAGCTTACATTCACTTGCTTTTACATTTTTAAATGTAAAATGTTATTATTATTAAAAGCAGGGCTTTTTCATTTGGAACTAACTGGAACTCAGTTCTGGCACATCTCAGGTGGGTGCCATTGCCATTATAAGAGAACAAGGAGGTGTCATGGTGAGTTCCGGCTCCCTCTTTTTCTAGGAAAATAGCACCGATTACAAGTAACTAGGAATGGAACTCTCAGCAGGGAAGCATTCTGAAAGAACAGATATGGGCTTGTATTTTATTTGCAAACCATTATTCAACAACAGATAGGTAGCCGTGTTGGTCTGCCATAGTCAAAACAAAAAAAATTCCTTCCAGTAGCACCTTAAAGACCAACTAAGTTAGTTCTTGGTATGAGCTTTCATGTGTATCTGAAGAAGTGTGCATGCACACGAAAGCTCATACCAAGAACTAACTTAGTTGGTCTTTAAGGTGCTACTGGAAGGAATTTTTTTTGTTTTCATTATTCAACAATTTTCAATTATGTAGTTTCTAAATATGGTTTAGATTCTTAAGCTGCCCTGAGCCAAGTCAATAAGAAATGTGCTCTGTATGTGTAAGATGAACGGATTTGTGTGATGCCTACCCCATTCATAATAACTCTTATGCATCACACTTCCATGCTTTTGGAGTTCTTAGTTTGGCTTCTTTATTGCATTGTTTAGAGATGACATCTCAGGGATTTCCTAGGACGTCGGCAGTTGCACATCACCTACCCACAAGAGAATTAAATGACCTGCCAGATCCCTAGAAACAGAATAGTTCTTATTTATTGGGACATTTCTGAACAACTCAAGAGCATACAAAACTTGGCAGAAAAGTAGCCTGAGAATACAAGGTGATATAAGAAAGTAGAACAATAGGTAGAGAGGATTCTTGCATTGAAAGGTTTTGAATTACCCTCACAAAGGTAACAAAGTTAAGCGGTCCCCAGCGCCACGGTTGGTTTAGTAAGCCAATATACATTTGGGATGATTTGCTAGAGTTTGGCATTGTTGACAACCAGCAGCTAAAATACACTTGGCAAATGTACACACAGTTTTAACATGGATTTTTTAGAACTTTAACAACTTAATATATTATATTCCTAATTCCCAGTGATATGCTATTTTACATTTATAAGTGCCTGCCAGTGAAAAATTCTCTCTTCATAATTGCCCTATCAGTAGATCAGAAAGCAGAGTTCCATCAATATGGTTAAAAAAAGTATTTTATTTAGTATTATTTTTATAATATGTGTTATCAAACATATTACCTACAGACAAATATTAAATGCATCAAAATGTGTAAAATATTAAACACATGGGAAATGAAGCCATAGATATCGATCCAGTAAGTTACAATCTTTACCAATCTTGGAAGCTAATAATTATTACATTTAGAATATAATGATATTTTAATTTACTTCAGATTTTATCACCTCTATGTCTCATTCCATTCTGAAAACAGTACAAGGCAAACAGAAAAGACAACAAAGGACACATCTGCCAAGTTCCTCTGCCCAACACCAGACTTTATTAATGATGCTCACCAAAATTCTTCTCTTTGGGGTTTTATACATTAACTTTATCCATTTTGTAAAATTCGGGCCTAGTCCAAACTTTTCCATTCACTTTACAAAGGAGGTCCATTTAGTTTGAATGTATGCGTTTCCTGCATTAATAAAATATAATGCAGTTGGTGTTCCCCTGATCTTATTGTTTTATTTATTGCTTGGATAATGTCCAACAATCTTCTCTATTTAATAAATCCCATCTGATCCATACCAATATGTCTAGGTAATATTTAATTCAATCTCTCTAGAAAAATTTATACCAGCATCTTACAATTTGGGTTCAATAGTGAAATAGGTCTATATGACTACCTTCCAGGGATGTTTGCCTTCTCCTGTATTACTACAATTTTTGCTTTGGCACATGTGTTTTTAAAAACCCTAGTTTTCCCTAATGTACTCCTCATACATTATTGATGTTCAGGTATGTTTATTTTTTAGAACTCTGTTTTTAAACCATCTTAATTCTGGCATGTTTTGCTTTATAAATATCTGAATTTCATGCAAATTCTATTGTGATATTATAGGGGATTTCAGTAACTCTTTTTTCGTGTTGGGTAACCCATGGGAAATACACTTTGTTTAGAAATGTCTCCATTTCTATGAGACTTATATCAACTGAAATAATACGAAGAACTGTGCTGATATGCTAATAGGGTACACGGTGCCTTACAGAGTTGTGTGGTAGACATAGGCATGTAGGGGCACTGTTAAAGTGGTGGAAAGGCTTCAGGAACAGGGCCATTATACAAATTTGCACAAATGCTGAATTACATGTATAACTTTAGGCTGACCTTCTGGTGGAAAGCTTATCTGTAAGAGAGAGAGAAAAGGAGGAAAGATGCAGGAGAGCCAAGTCCCAGCACAAAAGATCTCATGCTCTGACCCCCTGGGACCACCCCCTCACAACACTGCTGTGGACATATCTTCAGTCCAAAGAAACTTAACAGTGTAAAATAGTTAAGAGGTGGAAGGAAAAGGAAGAAGAAAAGTATGCTTCACTTACATTACAGTTTGGAATGAGAGTTAAGAAATACAGACCCTCCAAATGTCCCTATTTTCCAGGGACAGTCCTGGACTTAAAGAAGTCGTCCCGGTTTCTGATTTGGTCTCGGAATGTCCCACTTTGCCTTAGGACGTCCCTATTTTCACCGGTGAAATGTTGGAGGGTATGGTTATGCAATTCCTGAGCCAAGGAAATAAGTAACTATACAACCTTTAGAAAACATCTAATGGCAGCCATGTATAGGGAAGGTTTTTAATGTTTAATGTTTTATTGTGTTTTTATATATGTTGGAAGCCACCTAGAGTGGCTGGGGCAGCCTAGTCAGATGTGTGGGGTATTATTATTATTATTATTAGTAGTAGTAGTAGTAGTAGTAGTAGTATTGAATAGTGTGTCCCTATTTTCATCAGAGAAATGTTGGAGGGTATGGAAATAAAGGTGGGTTTGAGGTGGCGCTGTGGGTTAAACCACAGAGCCTTGGGCTTGCTGATCAGAAGGTTGGTGGTTCAAATCTCCGCGATGGAGTGAGCTCCTGTTGCTTGGTCCCTGCTCCTGCCAACCTAGCAGTTCAAAAGCATGAAGTGCAAGTAGATGAATAGGTACCACTTTGGTGGGAAGGTAAAAAGCATTTCCGTGCACTGCTCGGGTTCGCCAGAAGCAGCTTAGTCATGTTGGCCCCATGACCCGGAAGCTGTACACTGGCTCCCTTGTCCAATAAAGACTCTCCTCCCTGAAAGAGAGGGGAGAGGTTGTGGGCTGGAGCCCGAGCACCGCCCAGCAGGGGGCGTTGCCCCCTGCCTCCAGCTCACCTGGCTGGCGCTCACGCCCCCCCGGTGGCTACCCAACCAGGTGCCGCGGTGGGGGCGTGTTCAGCAGCCTTTTGCTGCAGCGTCAGCCTTTCCCTGGCCTCATTCCTCATTCCTCGTCGTCGTTAGGCATTGGAATAATGTGTTGTGGTGTGTTGAAGTGCTAGGTGTGGCCATCGCCTATGCCTTCAATTTTTAGGGGTATTCCGTTAAAGGAATCTGGCGGTCGTGTATTCTGTCCGATGCCTGCTTGGCGGGAGGCCATGGCACGACCCGCGGTGACAGCAGGGGTGAGCCTATACAGTGGTGCCCCGCTAGACGAATGCCTCGCAAGACGAAAAACCCGCAAGACGAAAGGGTTTTTCGGTTTTTGCGACGCTTCGCTAGACGATTTTCCCTATGGGCTTGCATCGCAAGACGAAAGCCCATAGGGAAATCTCGGGGACCTTTTTTTAAATGCTGGCGGTGGGGAGCAAAGCCTTCCCCCCCCCCTCCGGACTTCAGAAGAGGTCCAGGAAGGCCGGCGGGGGCGAAAGGCTTTGCTCCCCACCGCCAGCATTTTAAAAGCGGTCCGGGATAGCAGGGAAGCGCTTCCCGCTATCCCGGACGGCTTTTGAAGGCAGGCAGGGGGGGCAAAGACTTTTGCCCCCCCTGCCTGCCTAACCGGGGGCTTTTAAATCGCCCCGGGACTGTCCGGGGCGATTTAAAAGCCCCCGGACGGCTTTTGAAGCCTCCCCCCCGCCCGGCTTCGGGGCATCATCCCGATGCCGGGCGGTGGGGCAGGAACGCCTCCCCCAGCCGCCCGGCATCGGAACGATGTCCCGAAGCCGGGCGGCCGGGCGGGAAAGCCTCCCCCCCCCCCGCCCGGCTTCGGGGCATCATCCCGATGCCGGGCGGTGGGGCAGGAACGCCTCCCCCAGCCGCCCGGCTTCGGGGCATCGTCCCGATGCCGGGCGGTGGGGCAGGAAAGCCTCCCCCAGCCGCCCGGCATCGGAACGATGTCCCGAAGCCGGGCGGCCGGGCGGGAAAGCCTCCCCCCCGCCCGGCTTCGGGGCATCGTCCCGATGCCGGGCGGTGGGGCAGGAAAGCCTCCCCCAGCCGCCCGGCATCGGAACGATGTCCCGAAGCCGGGCGGCCGGGCGGGAAAGCCTCCCCCCCCGCCCGGCTTCGGGGCATCGTCCCGATGCCGGGCGGTGGGGCAGGAAAGCCTCCCCCAGCCGCCCGGCATCGGAACGATGTCCCGAAGCCGGGCGGGAAAGCCTCCCCCCCCCGCCCGGCTTCGGGGCATCGTCCCGATGCCGGGCGGTGGGGCAGGAAAGCCTCCCCCAGCCGCCCGGCATTGGGGCATCGTCCCGATGCCGGGCGGTGGGGCAGGAACGCCTCCCCCAGCCGCCCGGCATCGGAACGATGTCCCGAAGCCGGGCGGCCGGGCGGGAAAGCCTCCCCCCCCCGCCCGGCTTCGGGGCATCATCCCGATGCCGGGCGGTGGGGCAGGAACGCCTCCCCCAGCCGCCCGGCTTCGGGGCATCGTCCCGATGCCGGGCGGTGGGGCAGGAAAGCCTCCCCCAGCCGCCCGGCATCGGAACGATGTCCCGAAGCCGGGCGGCCGGGCGGGAAAGCCTCCCCCCCGCCCGGCTTCGGGGCATCGTCCCGATGCCGGGCGGTGGGGCAGGAAAGCCTCCCCCAGCCGCCCGGCATCGGAACGATGTCCCGAAGCCGGGCGGCCGGGCGGGAAAGCCTCCCCCCCCGCCCGGCTTCGGGGCATCGTCCCGATGCCGGGCGGTGGGGCAGGAAAGCCTCCCCCAGCCGCCCGGCATCGGAACGATGTCCCGAAGCCGGGCGGGAAAGCCTCCCCCCCCCCGCCCGGCTTCGGGGCATCGTCCCGATGCCGGGCGGTGGGGCAGGAAAGCCTCCCCCAGCCGCCCGGCATTGGGGCATCGTCCCGATGCCGGGCGGTGGGGCAGGAACGCCTCCCCCAGCCGCCCGGCATCGGGGCATCGTCCCGATGCCGGGCGGTGGGGCAGGAAAGCCTCCCCCAGCCGCCCGGCATCGGGGCATCGTCCCGATGCCGGGCGGTGGGGCAGGAACGCCTCCCCCAGCCGCCCGGCATCGGGGCATCGTCCCGATGCCGGGCGGTGGGGCAGGAAAGCCTCCCCCAGCCGCCCGGCATCGGAACGATGTCCCGAAGCCGGGCGGCCGGGCGGGAAAGCCTTTGTCCCCCCTGCCTGCCTTCCCAGGGGCTTTTAAATCGCCCCGGACAGCGGAGAAGTCCTCCGCTGTCCCGGGCGATTTTAAAATGCCGCCAGCCAGAAGAGGTCGGGGGAAGGCTTTTTCCATAGGAACGCATTAATTGATTTTCAATGCATTCCTATGGAAAACCGTGCATCGCAAGACGAAAAACTCGCAAGACGAAGAGACTTGCGGAACGAATTAATTTCGTCTTGCGAGGCACCACTGTAGTTGAATTAGGATCAACAGGTGATGAACCCCTGGTGAATAAACCCACTTGTTTCGATCCAATGCCTAAGCCAATACCTTTTCATTCCTGTAATCAATAAAGTTGTGGCCTTTTCTAGCCCATTAACCTTATATCACGTGTCCTTGTGTCTTCATTTCACTTCGCGGGGGTCGGGCCCTCGAACCACAAAGCAAGATGAGCGCCGCAACTGCAAAGTGAGTCACGACTGGACCTAATGGTCAGGAGTCCCTTTACCTTTAACCATTTAGTGTTTTTAGACTGTGAATGAATTACTGACTGACATTTAAGAAAGCAGTGCTAGCCAATGAGACAAAGACTATAATGAAACATGTATAAATAACTATTGATGTTTTAAAAAGACTTTTCTGCTGCTCTTCCTGGGAAGAGAAGTTTTTCCTGCCTCCATAGAAAACAATCTAGGTATACGGGATTTTAGTTTAGCTGTGACTGCATAGCAGATGATCTCTCTTACTCCTGTCATTACATGCAAGAATGTAATTGTCTTCTAAACTTTATTTTTTAAATAAATAAATAAAATTAGTCTGTTAATGCCAATGCAGATAGTCTTATTAAAGCCATGTTGTAAGGGGCAGGATTGTGGCTGAGAGATTGTGAGCTACATCAGCCCTGCAAAGTAACTCAGGGTTGTTACACCATTTTCTGAAGGGAGAGAAGGTAATGTTTGGTGTTTTATAGTGCTCTTATTTTTGTTGAAAGCCGCCCAGAGTGGCTGGGGCAACCCAGTCAGATAAGCGGGGTACAAATAATAAAATAATTGTTGTTGTTGTGTGTGATAATCCTGAACTATGATTCAGGGTCATTAACCTGGTAGGATTGTTGTTGAATAGTGAAATGCAGTGGAGAGGGGATTGTGAATTTTTTTGCAGCTCTAAATGACTATTTGTCATGATTGCAGTATACTACCTCCAGGATTAGACAGAACATGTTTCTGAATGCCAGTTGGGCAAGGGGTCAGGTAGTTAGCCGCACTCCTTCAAACAGCTTGTCCACATCTCAAGCCTCAAAGATTAAAACTGATACAGTACAGATGGAACTAACTGTGTTCTGGATGCCTCCATTGGAATTGCTCCGATAAGACTTTGTGTGGCATGCAAACCAGGAAAGAGTCTTTATAGCATTTTGACCTCCTTTATGCTTGGCTGAGATTCAACCCCAGCACTTCTGAACAATATATCCAGAAAGTGTTCTGGGTAGTCATTAGAAATGCTGGGAGGTTTTGGTTGTCCATGTGAAAACTTCACCGTCTTCATTGTGACATACAGTAATCTGTTCTAGCAGTGGGGGCAGGTTGTTTGTGTTGTCCAGAAAGGCCTAGGAAAAGTCTGCATGAATGCTTAGTGCATTGAAAAAGTACCTGTAGATCTAGTCACATGTGCAATGTTGTGGTTCCAGGAGCTGGGCAAGATAACTATTCTGCTTTGTTTTTCTATGAAAATCTATAACTACTTAACCGGCACTGTTATTGTGTGTTATTAGTTATTTTCTAGCTATGGCATCTTATAGTTCAATAGCTTCTGGTGTTTTATATTATACTAGTTTTCAGCCTGGCTGCCATTGGGAAAACTCTTTATCCCCCCACTCCAAAGTTAAATTGTGTGAAGAGAGAACTTTCACACACCTGAATTCTATGTGTGGTGTGGTGTGCTGTGCTCTCTATTGGAATGCTGATCACTCTTTTGAGGCAGACTTCATGTTTTGAGATGTGTGATGGATGTAATGGTGTCTCCTTTTCAGACTTTTCTAGCAATTAGAGTGCCTTAGACTAGATATATACAAAAATGTTAGCTGTCTTTCTAAGAAAGTATTTTAACAACTTTGATACCTCTCTCCATAAGCTAAGCCCAAACTTTAAATATCTGACAGTGTGGAATATACTCAATCAGGTATCATTCCAGATTATCTGATAACAAACTATTACATTTAGTTTGGAAAATTAACCTATAATCAATTAACCATATTCTATATGCACAGAATTATACAGAAACCTTGTCTTGAACATTTTACTTTTGAAGTCTGCCATCTTGAGTGGGTGGTATTTTTGTTTCTGAATCACTTGAGTGCTTTCATAAATATCTCTCCTTGTTTTTCCACTGATGATTGTTAGCATGTGATTTCTGTGAAGTTCTGGTGCTAAAATAGTTCTTGTTTACCTGACATTGCAATAACATAGTTGTTGAACAGTTGTTCCAGGATGTCTATATTACAGCAAAGAAAGTGAATATCAAATACTGATCATTAGAGTCAAAATGATAGAAGTGTGCCATTCCATAGAAAATTGTTTCAAAATCTTTTTGGATTTATCTAATGTAAATAAATGCAATAAATTGAAGAAACTATTTGGAAACATCAGTGATACTACATTGTCTATTATTCATTGTTTCTCAGTTTGGTCATCATATAGTCTTTTGGTTGATACAATAGCTGGGTGAAATTGTTTCTTTTATCTCTGTTTTTCTGAAATGACTGTAGAAAAATAACAAATGTTTGATACCATTTTTTGTTTTGCACATCAGCATTTACCAATATTATTTACAATTTTGTAATACAGAAACTCATAGTTCAGCTAACATTAATTAGCCACACAAATAAATGTAAGGGAAGATATGATGCTTTTTAACTACTCAAAGTTTCAAGTTTTTTTTATTTATTTGCATTCAGAATCTATCAACAAAAATGCGCTGTTAGTTTACCCGTAATACATTTGTGAAGCACTCAAGTAATCATCTAATTTTGAAACATATATACACTTCATTTTCACTCTACAGCATTTGCATTGGATACTTTGGCTATCTTTTCTCTACAGTTTTAAATGTGTGGGAACATTAGATGAGGATCTTTTTTATATTTAAATGAGTGAGCTTTCTGTCTAGCAAGTGTCTCATTGTCGCAATGTCACTACATCTCAAGATTTGACCTTTTGCACCATATGGATTCATGATAGTCCACGTAGTTTTACAGACCAGATTGCTTTTGTCCCCCCGCTAGAGGGTATCAAAGCCTTTTGGACAGGAATTTTCAAGTACTGATAGATTTGAAAAAAACAAAACTAATTTTTTGCATATTCTTCGCACCGCCAGATGTCGCAAAGGCTTCATTGATGAAATGTTTTTTATCCAAAATGTGGCACTACTGGTATTGTGTTTGAGAGGGCCTGACAGGTCACTAGATTGTCCTTCAAACGTTTGATTTACACATTCACGAATAGGTCAAGTTGAGAAGATAACCACATGTCTGACATGGATGTTACTACCATTTAGACAACTGGTGCAGTTACGTTAGTCAGTAGAATCCCTATTACTCTGAAACTATAACTTAGTTTCCCTCTTTTTCTTTTAAAAAAATGACTACTAATATTATTCAGCTAAAAAGGTATATCTTTTGAAATTAGATATTTTATAGATTCATGTTAAGAGTCTCCCCCCCAGCTACTATTGGCTAAAATGTATAGGCCACAATTTTTTTATTTTTAGTTTTTAAAAATCTTTCTGAGATGTATTGCAGAATAAATTTCAGGTCTGTGTTACTGTGTATGCATAAATTGACAGTTCAACAAGTAAAAATTGGGAACATGAATTTGATTGATTTTTTTTTATTGAAATGGAATGAGAATGATAGTGGATAAATTGATCTTCCTTATTGAAAGAAAATATGGTGTTTTTCAACATGTCTCCAGAAGGAATGCAAGGCCTGTCAAAAAGCTGAGCAACACATTATATCTCTTAAAAGGTGAATTAACATAAGTATGTCACTTAGTTTATGGATCAAATTTCACCCTTGTCAGTTTTATTCACAATATAATAAACTTTATATTGTAAAAATAGTGTTATTATATTATGTTTTGAGAAAGGATATTCACTGAAATTTATTGCAATTAAAAATATATATATTTATCTTAACAATGTCAGTTCAGCAAATTGTCCAAAATTTGTATTCATATACAGAACTTTGTTGAACTCCTGGTACCTTTAAGTACTTAAAATAAATGATCAAATAAGTGATTTCCCTGTGTTTTTGTTTAATGTGCTTTGCCTGTGTATGTAGCAGCTGTCAAGATAAACTTGACACGTGCATCACTTTTAAGTCAGTTATGATTCCTCCCAAATAAGCTGAGCTTTATTCTTACTAGTCTTGTTTTTGTATGTATAATATGCTAATTGTGCAAATAGTTAATATTAATTTATTGAAGCTTCATCACAATGTATTTGATATTGCCACATTAAAATCAATGGATGGTTTGTTGTTGAATTCACAGCAGCAATGTTGTATCTTAAATTTTATTAACCAAAATTGGTTGATAGTTGACAATTTATCTACATCTATTTTAATTTTACTCAGGGCTTATGTCTTCTAGTGCATTTTACAGGGAGAAACCATATCTATCTATCTATATATATCTATCTATATAATTATTTGTACTGTTTTTTATAGTGTTTTTATTGTTGTACACTGCCCTGATACCTTTTGATATGGTGCTATAGAAATACTTTTATACATAAATATTATATAGTCACATTTAAGATTGCATAAGCTATAATTGTCTGTACAGTCAAACAAAGTGGAGTTATTCCATTTGCATATCTCTGGGTGTACACGTGTGCACATATTACATGGTCATCCTTATCCATAGATAGGGATAACTAGATGGGGATAACTATAGATAGATAAGTAGATGATAGATAACTAGATGATCATACTGACCCACTAACTCGCTTACTTTAATAGCATTGGCATTGTTTTCATTTATATTGAAAATACTGAGTGGCGTGCAACATAGTCATAAAAGCACAAATACAACAACCAATTTATAAAAGCAATAACAAAGAACATAATGCATGTATATTCTGCAGTATGTGTGAGAAATGTGGTGATTGTTGACATTTACCAGTAATTATCAAGATTTGAATAAACTCAGAGAGAAATATCAGAAAATTTAGCATTAAATTTAAAGCTGAGTACTTTCAGTAAGAAGTACTCATTTTTGCAATGTTATCTCATTTAAGTGATTTCCTAATAAAAGTTGTTTTTCTTATTCTTAGTATAAATATTAAAAGCAAGGATTGTGACTTAAACGTTTCTGACATTTCTTGCTGAGCCACTTAAGGAATTAAGAGTCAGTGTCAGCACTCACTCCCATTTCTGACATATACCATGTTATATTCATACATAATGTTGATGTGCACAGCATTAGATGCGCTTTGATATACATAGTGCCAAAATATGTACAGGCATTCAGAAGTTTTTTGTGCATGTAGGAGCAACACTAAATACTAAAAAGAGGCAAACAAAATATTTCTTAATAGCAGATATCTGAATGTGTGGTTGTAATTTTATTTTATTTTTTTATCACTGTGGCTCTAATCCAGAGGAGGCATCTGGTGGTGGAAGGGGTAGTGGCGATTTTTGCTGCTCCTCTCTACAGTTTCCCATACTGTTCCAAAGCATCCTCCAGCCCTCAAGAACATATTTTCTTAGATGGGTGGGTGGCTTCCAGGGGAAAGAAATACCCTTCTGCCAACAGGGACTCTCCACTGGATGGGAGACTGTCACTAGCATTTTAAATTAACAGGTTCAGTAGAATACTTACTTTATTTTCCCCTATACATGAAATAGGTTGTTGATGAGTGGCACTTAACATCCATAATACCTGAATGTTTAAACATAGATTAATTCTTCTGTATTTTGATACAAGGATTTTTGACTACTTGATTTAACTATCATGTTGCTATTGCATATAAACAGATGAGCATTGAATTTATTTAACTATTCATGGTGTATGATCTCTCATTTCTAAATGATTATGGCATTGAAATGGTTAGAATATATATATAGTTTATAATGTATATTTGAAACATTATTCCATATGATATAGACCATGGTAACCACAAAAGTGAAAGTTAGCAACTTTAAAAATGTGCACAAACTTTTTCTCAGCTTTACATAATTTTACAGTGGGTTGGGGGGATTTTCAAAACCTTATTTTGTTTTAAACTAAACATTGTACAGGATCATACAAAATGTTGCACTTTTGGATACTTTCAACATAATGTTACAGTTGATTGTGTATTGCATTATTTTGAAGCACATTAATCAAGAAGATATTGTGTAATCTGTAAAATATTTATCTGAATTTAATTATGACACTCTAACTGTATTAGTATGGGTTTGGTGGAAATTAGAATTTCACATAATGAAAGCCTTAGTGTGGTAACAGCATATAACCATAAGCACACCTTCATGGAAGTAAGTCCCACTGAACTCAGTAGGACCTAGGTCTGAGCATAGGAGTGAGCTATAAATATTGTGTGACCACTTAGCTAAAAGGTGGATTTAAAATTAATAAGAATGAATCTTTGATTTCTAAAAAGCTATTCTAGTTTTTGTTTTAAAAATGTATCCCCTTTATCTCACAGAAGGGCACATTGCATATTTGGTTATTTGGTTCTATAATATTGTTACCTTGCTTGAAACACATGGTCTCCCTTGATATACAAGGGGGGGAAACTGAATCCATTTCAATAAATTAATAGGGATGAGAATCCCAGTCCATCCTTCTTTTCAGAGGTTCGCATACATTGTAATGAAATGCATTAGGAGTTTTCTTCACTTGAAATCCAAATGAGACCCATTTTGGCTCACACCCTTGACAGTCTCTTTTATAAGCACTGCTGTCTCCTGTTCATGTGTGGGCTTAGTAAAAAGGCTTCCTTTGTAAGATGCACAGAGACAATATAATGCCACGAAAAACGAAGGTGTCAAAACACAAAGTTAGAGGCAATCTAATCAATGCCTCCTGGTTTTGCCTTTGAAAGCTCTCTTCATTAAAACTCTTTAATTGTGAGGCTTATCTGGAGGTAGAGCTGTTACTTAATATTTTCCAGTGTCATTCTTCGGACAGTCATTTGTACCTTTTAAATGTATTTTCAATATTCATTGTTTAGTAAATTGGATGTCTTATTAGCATGGTAGTAGTAGAATGACTTTCATTAGAATTATTTGAGGTAATGAGATACAAACATATGGTATTTATCCCCTCCCTCTGACAAAAAAAGTTGAAGAGCTTTTAGACTACACTAGGATAAAAACAGTGTGAAAAAACATTTTTAATGGATATGCATTTTTTAAAAAATGCATTGTCATTTATGTTTCCAATCAACTTGTGATCCCATCAATAATGGTGTAATTAAATATGCCAAAGTACATAACTTACAATATATCTAAATCTAAATAACTGCAATTGAGTTATACATCTTCCATTGCAGAGTTTGTTTTAAAACAGTACATTGTGTGCTATTAGTATTATGTAAGTAAATATTCTCCCAAATTAGTCTTTCATCACACTTGTGTTTAATAATAATATTATTATTTGCAGAATCTGCTTTACAATTTTTCAGAAAAAAGTGTTGAATCCCTGTTGCTTTATTGCATTACAATTAGGATAACTAAATAATTATAAAATAGGTGGAAATGCCATACAAAGCAGAGTGGATTTTTTTGTGTAGGCATAATTTAAAAGGAACAGATTCATGCAACTTTGACCTGATTTTTCAGAGCCTAGTATGGCGAGTACAGCTGCTCTAGCTTAGTAATTATTTGTGATAGGTTGTTTTTGAGTCCCATATGTATAAAAGCTCCAGGCCCAACTATCTCATTTGTTGGCACACAAACAGATTCTTCCAGGTGCTGAATATTAAATTTTAATATATTATTTAAATATTAAGAGAATTATAGTTTCAGTAATTGTATTGCTACAGCTGTACTACAAAATATGGCCATTATCAGCTAGGAAGGGTGCATTGGTTCAAAATACTTCATAGAAGTAAATATTTGAATTATTATATTGGATAATGTTTCATGTAAATTAAATTAATATACTGTACAGTTATTTCAGCACATAACCTGTATAAAAATAATATTGTATACATTTATAATAAGATTAGAAGTACTGAAATCATAGTATTTTCATTTTCTTTTGTGCAAAAGACCAGTCTGAGACTTGCATATATTAGTATATACTGACTCATAGTGAATTTGTACATTAAATTATAGCATTTATAACAGCAAATTGCTATGCATATACAGTATTGTATTGTGTAGGCTGTTTGGGGCACAAGACTTTAGAGGCTTCCCTGCACCTACAAACATAGGTCCAAGTGCACAATACACTGGGTTTTCAAGAATACTAGGGCAGGGAAAGACCCTTGATGTGTGTCAACATTCTTGGTATGAAGTCAGGAAGGAACCTGGTGGATCTTTAGTGGAACCTGGTAGAAATTGGTGGATCAGCTAAAGTGTATAGGGTAATGGACTGAGTTGGTGGGTCCAACACTTCTGTTAATCTCAAAAAAGTTTTGTTAGGTCAACTTTGAAGTAGTATTTAATATAGTTACTGACTTTCCAGATATTGATACTAACTACCTCCTAGAACACATTTTTTAATGTAATCATGGGTGGATGGCAACCCTAATAACATATTAAAGGAGTCTGCTTCTGCTTTTTTCATTCTCACCCATGCAATTAATAGAATCATAGAATTGTAGAGTTTGAAGTGACCCCAAGGGTCATGTAGTCCAACTCCCTGTGATACAGGAATCTCAACAGTTCTGAAATCTGAAGTAGCTATCCTCACTGACATGTAACCATAGGCTGGGCATTACTTACATTTAAACTTCAAAATATGTGAGACATACCTAGCAAGGATGGAGAGATGGATGGATGGATGGATAGATGTTTGTAAGGCTGTGGATGATGTGGTTACTTTGATTTTAAGGTGGGTGAAATTCCATTTTAAAAGGCAAGGGGAAATGCAATTCTGAAAGAACATGTGTTGGACCCGGACCCAGAAATTCACTCATGGGAAGTCTGGATCCAGTTCAATATCAACAGTTTTCCAGAAGTGTAACAAGCAGATTTGTAGTTTTTATCTCTCCAGTTCTCCAAAAGACAAATGCTAGTCCACTTATTGGGGACTGAATATATGCAGGCTTCTATAGGCTCCCTGCATAATTGTAATATGGAATGAGGAGGGGACAACAGCATATGGTTGCACCTTGTTTTCAGAATTATTATTTCAAAAGGTTATAAGCAAAAGTCATCCCCCAATGAACCTATCAACTTGATTTCTAAAATAATTTACTCAAAAAATAAGCTAGCTTTGTTCATAAGAGAGTGTCCCATATTTTGCAACCCCTCTGAAACAATTAAACTCCCTAGAGCATAAGACTCTTAATCTCAGGGTTGTGGGGTCGAGCCCCATGTTAGACAAAAAGATGCCTGCATTGCAAGGGGTTGGACTAGATGACCTTTGTGGTACCTGCCAACTCAACAATTCTATGAAATCGGTATGATGAGTCTAGTTGGCATATTATTAAATACTCAAGGCCAGTCCTCCTTTGAATCTTTCTGTTAAAATCTCTATCCTTTTTCTTTTTAAAAGAAAAAGGTAGGTCTTCACTATCCATCAACAATATACATTTTACTTATATGATTATGCAAAGAACCTATTATTAATAATTTTAAGTATTTTAATTTTAAGTATTTTAACCATACGTTATGTAATAATATGCTTACGTTGAAAACACTGAAAAATAGGAGGTCTGAACTACCACTTCCGCATGCAAAATTATGTAATTATTCCCAATTTATTGGTGAAAGCATGCACTGTGGCTTAACAGTTTCAAATTCTTTGTAAAAATTGTAACCCACTTTTAAATCACTCTTACATCCCAGCATGTAGCCTTTATATGTAATGAGATTTTGGAGTCATCCTTGAGTTGTATGGAATCACTCACAATGCATAATACCTCAAAGGTGAACTATGATTTATGCACATAAAAAGCCTATGTGAGTAGACCCTGCTGCTGCTCAATTCACACCTTGTGGATTTAAATCCAATGGTGATATCCTTTTGCTTGGTATCCAAATGCATCTTGCCCAATGTCTAAGTCCACTTGTACAATGGACTTCTGCCCAAACATACTGAACCTCCCCTTTCTCCTCCTGCAGCTGTCTAACGCCCCACCCCCCAATCTGCTCTGGAAGCTAGAAGCAGAATTGGTAGGAGCAGGGCCTGTAGGGAGATAGAGAAGAAAGGGAAGTCCTGTTGTTTCTGATGACTCTCACCCACTATTTTTAAGCACAGGCATTGATTTTGTGTAATCTGCAGTTCACAATGGAGAGTTTTCATTCTTGAGGTTTCTCCTGCTTTAGGTACATTCTACATTCTAGGCAACTGACAATTTCATTAGAACTTAGTTTGGATAGATCTAAAGGAAAATTAATTAAATAAATAAATAGAAGTGCAATTCAGCATGCTATGTGAGTTTCTACAACAATTCTGAAACTGCTTTTAATATAGACAATGTGTGATCGGAATGGCTCAAGACTGAAGGGGCTGAAACAATAACACCAAGAGAGACATGAAGGTAAACTCTTGTTTCTCTTGAAACAAGTTAGCTGGAGCTCAAACAAGTGGAAACAATGCCTAAAGATGGGCTTAGTGAGTTTTATACACATAGGAAAAGCCCTATTTGATCAGGCCAAAGGCATCCTGTTCCCCCATAGTGGCCAGCCAGATGCCTGTGGGAAGCCCACAAGCAGGTCTTTGAGGCAATTGTCCTCATCTGCTATGGTGGCACAGCAACTGATTTTCAGATATTGGGAGAAGGAGCTCAGGGTAGGGTGGGGTAGGGTATGGAAAACTAGGGTTTGCATGTGGCAAGTTGGATCTGACACATATTGAATCCATTTTGTGCCATTAAAGGGCCTGGTGCTAGAGATTAGGAAGATAGGAAATACGTTGTATAACTGTAAACCAGAATTGTTTGGGAAAAACCTGAAGTATTTTTATATAGCCAAATAACTTCAGTTTCTAATCATTCCTGCCCTTTAAGTGTTTGAAACAAAATGAAATGTTACTTGTTTACATTCATACAAACCAAACATCCAAAAAACCAAAGTACCGCACCAACAAGCACAAAACAATCCATTTGCAGTGCCACAAATCCAACTCACTGGTTTAATGTTGGAAATTGTTGATCACTTCTCCTACCTGGGCAGTTATATTTCCACAAGGGCCGACATTGATGCCAACACTGATGCAGCTTTCTCCCATTTGAAGTGCAGTGTTTGAGGACCGGGACATTCTCAGGGAAACCAAAATGCTTATTTACAAAGCTATTGTACTACCAACCTTATTGTATGCTTGTGAAACATGAACCACATATAAACGCCATTTCCAACTCCTTGAAAGATTCCATTGATGGTGTCTCCGAAAAAAATTACATATTACTTGGGAAGACAGACGAACTAATGCCAGCGTACTGGAAGAAGCAAAGATCACCAGTGTCAAAGATCACCAGTGTCTTAAAAATCAACTTTGGTGGACTGGTCATGTTGTTCAGATGCCTGATTATTGTCTTCGAAAGCAACTACTTTATTCAGAACTTAAAAATGGAAAGTGTAATGCTGATGGTCAACAAAAGAGGTTTAAAGACTCAAGGCAAATTTTAAAAAATGTAGTCTAAACACCTACAATTGGGAAACACTGGCCTTCGAGCTCTCCATTTGGAGAACAACTTTTACCAAAAGTGTCATGGACTTTGAAGAAGCTTGAACTCAGGATGAAAGGGAGAAACGTTTGGCAAACCCTCACCACCAAACTCCCACCCAGAAACCTATGTCCCCACTGTGGAAGGACATGTGGCTCCAGAATTGGCCTCCACAGTCACTTACGGATTCACTGTTAAGACCGTGTTCATGGAAGACAATCTTACTCGGCTACGACTGCCAAAGAAGACATCGAAATTCATGTTTACATTTTAAATGTCCTATCACAACAGTTGCTTAACAATGCAAAGATTTCAACTAGCAAATGGTAGTCATGACTAAGACCTTTTTGAAAGCAATTGAAACTTTTAAGCATTTAATTGTATGTTTTTTTTTTTCATTGCGTCTTTGACATGATTAATTTTGCCTACTGGATGCAAATTGTATAGATATATATTATGAACAATAAGAACTGAAAGATATATCATATCCTGAAAGATATTAATTTCCTACACCTTAATCCCAAAAGCATTTAATTGGAAGTAAGGACAGTTTACACATTATTCCTGAAAGAGTCTTCATATGCACAGAAGCCTATGACTGTAATAGCTACTGGCTCTGATGGGTGATACTGTCAGTAACTCATCTTCTGGTAGCATGAGGAGTCTTCTAGCACACAGTGCTTGTTCCTCTCTAGTGCTGTAGGACTGAATGGTTTTCTTGACTAGTCACCAAGGCCGCTGCATTTTTTAACACGAAAAGCATAAAATAGCAGCTTACAGGGGAATCAAAGTTTAAGCAGGCCACTTACATCATAGATGTTGATTTATTAAAACAACAAAATTAAAGGAATTAAACAAGGTGGCCATATTCACCAATCACATTTTGATTTACATAATTTCCCCTTACACTTACAGCTGTAGAACAAATTTAGCGACAGCCCTTGCAATATATTTTTGTTCATTTTTAAATAAAATAACCATTCAACTTGCCAATAGGTTTGTCCATAATTAGCCAAATGGTGCTGTAAGAATAATCCCCATGGTGTTGGAGAGTGAGTGGGCAGTTGGGTAGAGGGAACATAGTAGGGTTAGACTGAGACTATTCATTTGATTGTAGCATCTGTCGAACAATATCTGCTACAACCAGCTAAAAGCAATTGACCCTGTGGTATCAGTGAGATTTAAAGCAGTAATGATTTGGATCACAGCCCGATTCTCCAGTCCTAAATATCTAAGTTGGTAAATCTAATTTCATGTTACTATAATATAACAATGCCAGCAACTTATTACATTTTGCTGTGTTCCGATATAGTATGTTCCATTGCAAATACTCTGTATTTGCAGTGGAACATAAGCTTTCACACAGAACATAAGCTTTCACACAGAATGCTCTTGCTATAGGGCTGCCACCGAAAACAGCATGCCTTTGGTGTATTCTCCACCCTGCATCCTGTAACATTTACATGCTGTTGCTATGTGCTGTGCAGCCATCATGAAGTTTATCTGCCACTTCTAGTGGCTGCCTGAGAAGTGGCATTGATAGTGATGATGCTCAGTACATGATAGCTTGCTCAGCTTGGTGAGAGCTCATAAACATTACAATCCATTGCAAATGTAGATGCTGAGATTGGTGGTGTTTTTACTTTAGCAATATCGCTATAACAAGTGTAACATATGCTCTTGGTATTTGATCCACCCTCTGTATTTTGAAGAATGAGGTAGTAAGCTGAAGTGGGAATTTCTAGACTGTACCACCTCAGATTACATCTGGATGGCCAGCTTTTTGAATGCTCCCCTACTTAAAAAAGCTCTGTACATGTAGGACTGCACTAAACCTTCACCTTGAGATGCTGGTTTTCTACATGTAGGTTGTTGTTGTTTTTTAATGGGAAAGCATATAAAGTATTTTAATTTATTCAAATAGAAAATTGTTCTGTGCAAGACAGAAAGAGTTTGGGAAGGAGCACTATTGCACCAGGCCCTGAAGAAGGGCAAAACACAGAGGCCTCAGTGTATGAATGAATGAATGCTGTCTGTAGATGGCGGCATGGGGATTTTGATCAATGGGCTATTGCTTGCATTGTCCCCGGCTTGCCCTTTTTGGCTGCACTCAACCACCCACATAACTTTGGTTTGTAGTGGAGAAGTAGTTGGTTGTGACAATGCCAGGTAGGATTCCTTCCTCTCCGTCCCACTCAGTCTACCAGATTAACAATGGGAGATGGGTTTTTCACCTATACTGCACTGTTTATCTTGGACCTAGAATGACAGTTAGTGCAAGGAAGTGCCTGTTAAGAAGGATACAACATGAGAATATTCACCAAAGTAGCAGGTACAGTGGTACCTCGGGTTAAGAACTTAAATAATTCTGGAGCTCCGTTCTTAACCTGAAACTGTTCTTAACCTGAGGTACCACTTTAGCTAATGGGGCCTCCTGCTGCCACCGAGCTGCCGCCACGTGATTTCTGTTCTCATCCTGAAGCAAAGTTCTTAACCCGAGGTACTATTTCTGGGTTAGCGGAGTCTGTAACCATAGTCAAATGGAAATGCCAATTGTGTGGCTGGTTGGGGAGATGGCAGGCAGCTGACTCAGGGTCTGATCAAGCTCATCCTTACATAAATCAGGAAGGGTTTTAAGGTGGGTCCTGCATCATTATACAGTTTTACACAGTCACAGAATTGATCTCTATTATACTTACAGTTGTAATAAAGAAGGGGCCTCAGTTAACTCAATGGGTGTCTCGTACAGTTCATGCTGAAATAGGGGATCATATTCTTAGTTGTAAGAATAACAGCTTTGTTGCCAAAAACATTATTTGTAGAGTTAATATTTGTAGACTATTAAATAGCTTTTTAAGCATTTATTTTTCCTGTCTTTTCCCAACAATATGGTTTTAAGGTGGGCTGCTAAATTTGGATGTGATTCAGTACCCAAAGAAACAGTTGTGTTTATTAAATCTCTGGAAGGGACAGCTAACACATCAACACATTGCTTATCATTTTTGTTAAATCTACATAGTAGGTGAAACAATTTTCTGTTCTAATTTAGTAGAAAATACATCATGAGCATAATGTCTGCAATAATTAAAAGTGTTGTGAGACTAGTAAATTATGGGATTCAAAACATTTGTTAATACAGTTCCAGAAAACATAGCAATTTTACAAGAACCAACATATTTTCTTGTCATTATGTTTCTATCTGAAAGTTTTTAGTACAGTTTTCCTTTAGTGCAGATAAAAGTAGCAAGCTTAAGTCTTGTGATTGTGTGGGGTTTGGGCCCATTATAACTTGAGAAATTAATTGGGGGTAAAAATACAAAGGATTACAGAAAAGTCTTCTGTTTCTTGCATTTGCTCTCTCCTGTATATCACATAATTTGTGAATAGTTTTTCAACTTTTTCACAATGTCCAGAGACTCTAAATTCTGTTCTGTGAACTCCACACACTTGCAACTTCAGGTCATCAAAGTTTTGAATGTTAACATTTCCTGTAATATTGAAAGTTCGACAAATTAACCTTAAAGGCCTCATTCACATGTAACACTAAGCTTAGTTTGAGTGAGCAAGTTTGCTGGTGCGCAGTTAGAAAATCATAGCCTTCTTGCTCTTTCACTGCTCCTGTTGCACTACCAGGAACTAAGCCATAGTTTGGCTTAGGGTTAAGTGTGAATTAACATGTCTCAGTGTAAAATAATTACAGTATATGCTTAGGGTAGAGTTAGTCTTCTTTCAGGTGATCCTGCAGTCCAACTTGCATCATCTCTGACCAGTGGCCATGCCAGCTGGGGCTGATGGGAGGGCCACAATTTCCCCTCTCCTTAGTTCCTCTGCTATGTATTGTCATATACATATGCCACCATGATTGAGAAAGAGCTATTAATCTGTCAGTCCTTTCCGTGTCACTGGATGAGAGGCAATAAATTGAAGGTCAATCCAGATAAGACAGAGGCACTGCTAGTGGGTGGTTCCCTAGACTGGATGGATGGGAGACTGCCTGCTCTTGAGGAGTTTGCACTCCCTTTAAAGGAGCAGGTACATAGCTTGGGAGGGATGCGGGTGGCGCTGTGGTATAAACCTCTGAGTCTTGGGCTTGCCAATCGGAAGGTCAGTGGTTCGAATCCCCATGATGGGGTGAGCTCCTGTTGCTCGGTCCCAGCTCCTGCCAACTTAGCAGTTTGAAAGCACATCAAAGTGCAAGTAGATAAATAGGTATCCCTTCGGCAGGAAGGTAAAGGGCGTTTCCACCTTTACCTTTTTTACATAGCTTGGGAGTGCTCCTGGACCCATTGCTGTTGCTTGTAGCCCAGGTGGTCTTAGTGGAATGGAGTGCCTTCTGTCAGCTTCAGCTGATGGCCAGGCTATGCCCCTATCTGGACAGGGATAGCTTAACATTAGTGGTCTACGCTTTGGTAACATTTAGGTTAGATCACTGCAATGTGGTATATATTAGGCTGCCTCTGAAGATAGTTCTGAAACTTCAGCAGGTGCAAAATTCGACATCCAGGTTACTCAGTGGGGCAAAACAAGTTGAAAATATAATGCCAATCCTGCCCCGACTACACTGGCTGCCAATTAGTTTCTGGGACCAATTCAAAGTGCTGGTGCTGACCTATTAAGCTTTATGTGGCTCAGGACCTCAGAGGACCTCCTCTTCCCATACAAACTGACCTGGGGCCTGTGCTTGCCATCTGAGGCCCCCTCCCTGGGAGATTTGGAGTTGAAGAACACGAGCCTTTTCTGTGGTGGCTCCCCATTTGTGGAATGCTTTCCCCAGATAGGCTTGCCTGGTGCCATCATTACATGCTGCAGGCAAAAACATTCCTCTTTACCTAGGCCTTTGACCGTTAAACAATCTATGGCTTTTTAAGTGGTGGAGGGACTGTTACTATGATTTTTTGTGTGTGATTTTGTTGTTGTTTATTATTATGTTCTGGAAATTGTGTTTTTAATGTTGTAAACTGCCCTGGGATCTTTGGCTAAAGGGTGGCATGTCAATTGAAAAAATAATAATACTTGAAAAATAATAATATAGTATTTTAAAAGTAAAGAAACTCATTTTTAGGGGAAATTATAGTACTTTCATTAATACCAGCCTTATACTTCTAATTACAAATCATAAGCACCATTCAGTTATAACAGTTAAGCTATTTTGTTTTTCCATTTTTTTGCATTCAGAATAATATATTAGGAATTAAAATAGTAAAATAGATTTCAGAGGCCTACAAAATGTATGTTGAACATCCATCTTTTTTCATGCTCAGTAATTAAAAATGGCTGTGGACATTTTTTTTATCCTCTGAGATTTGCCAAATTCTATAGCTTTCAACATTTGTAGAATGATTTCTTCACCTGCTCAGTATGCTATTAACCAAATATAAGAATAGCTTGAGGATTTTAAGGGTGGGAAAGCTCATCTCTTGGCTTCTGGTTTTCAGCACACAAAAGTTTGTCACTCTATTAGTTTCTAAATTGTAAGAACAAAAGTAATTAATAAGTCTTTTGTCATGGATAGCAAAGAAAAAAATCCTTTTAGTATTTGTATGTCATCATGCCAGGCCTAGAAAATTAGCCTAATTTATTATTTAAAACACTGGTGGGATTCCTAATTGCATTCATCATTAGATATGACACGTTTAGACCGAAGAACCGTATCCAGTGAGAATTTTCCAGTTTGAATTTTGAAATAAAAATATTTTTCAAGAGATCCCTAGCTATTCCTTGTTACCATGACAACAGCCCTATTTGTCTGAGAGCTCAGTCCATGGCCAATGAGAGAGCAAGCAGCATCAACTAAACATACGAATACATCAAAGACAAATTCATATACTCAATCTGATCAGCTCAATTAATGTAAGAACAGAAGCTGAAGGGGGTTAAAAGAGGGCACCCATTCAGGATAGATGGAGCCCCTTTTAACAGAATACATACGCTGGCCTTTGGGGGGAGGAATTTAGCACACTGTCAAAAACATTATCAGAAAAGGAAAGTACTAGGCCTCCTACACCTAACAGATATGAAGCTGTCAGACAAAGAATAGCACTATTCATTAAATGACACTTATTTTCTCCCACTTTACAAGAATACAGCGAACAAAACAAGCAGGGGAGCAGCTGAGAAAGACACTTTTTTCTTTTCCTAGTGATGACAGACATGCAGCAATTATGGTGATAACTAAGGAATACTAAACAAGAAGCCAGACTCCGTTCTGTTTATCACCTCAAATTTTATGTTACCAAATTTGCATGCAACTCTTGTTTTCTTCTATTATTTATGCCTGGGACAAATTGGATCCCTTTGTTTTTAACACGGTGCTTTCAGTTTTAGTGAAGAGCTTCTCTCTAAACTAAACACATTCTCTCACTTCTCCTCCTAAATGGCCATATCAAGTTAGAAGTGCTTTTTGAAGTAAGACATTTTCAAAGCACAACAAAACTGTTGTTATCTGTTGGGGGCAGGGAGAGGAAAAAATAGTGTAATGTCATTTATTGTATAATACTTCGGTTACATGTAGTTCAAATGCGATATAGCGAAAGTCTCCTTAATTGCTGCCTTTTGGATACAGAAGAGAGTAAGAATACGTGTGGTAGCTTTTAATGGATTCGTTTTAGTTATTTTAGAAAGCAGCACGCAATAGAAAGTGCCAACCTTGTACAGTTTCTAACAGGTGGAAGTAAAAGGGAGATCCCTCTGGGTTAGTAGGTTTAAGAATCTGATGTTTAAACCAAAATGATTTGATTTCTGACCCATTATCAAAAGTCTGCTACTTATATCTGCATGATCTTGGCCTGATTGATACCGACTTTGTAGCCATGTGTTCTATAATGTGCTGTCAGGAAAAGCTGACAGTTGCAATGAAAGAACAATAAATGCAGGACAGAAGTAATGTAAAGGTCCAGCCAGACTGTATGAAAACTGATAGCTGGGATATTGGCTCCTACGTAACCATGTATACCAGTGCCTTTGAGAATTTAGTTTGAGTGAATTAAAATGGTCTCCTGATACATGGAACAAGAGGGGGGGGGGGAATCTTCATTTAGAGAACCTGCAGAGTTTGCCAAAATACTGTACTAAGAGAGTAGAGCCAATATATAAAAAAGAAACAGCCTTTCTCAAAAAATCTGGGCATGTCTGACACCTCAGAAAAACTGACACTTGAAAAATCAATAAACTTATAAGCATGCTATAAGCATATCTGAAGTATGTGTAAAAAATTTGAGAAGCCTGTAATTTTAAGCACACTTACTTAGAAAATAATTGAAATCAATTTCATTTCTCAGTAAATATGAGTTGCATTCTTCCTGTGTTGTTTTTGGTTGCTGGTGGGCCAAGCAATCCTCTGGTCCTGTTATGCTAGCCACTGCTAAGCTGGCTTTAAACCAGCAGGGCTAGTTGTGATTCTGTAACCATGAACTGCAGTGTAAAAAAATTCATTAAAACTAGTAAGGTGGAAAGTCAACATAGCAAGAACAGCCACTCCTATAGCATCCCTAACAACTCAATTGCCATCCAACAATCATAGTGATGCTCCTAAGAATTTCCCCTCATTAGTCTTGCATGAAAGACATCAGTGAACATGCTATGCTGGAATTAGGGGAGAAATTCAGTTGGGTTCATATTTAAAGGCAAATTTATCAAATTCACACTTATCCTAATTTTACAAGTATTCTTCAATCAAACAATAATTACAAAAATGCATATGCTATGTTAAAGTGCATAAAAATTAATATATTTCTGAAAATAGCATACAGGTGTGCATTATGTTTCGATAAATTAATTTCAAAAATGTATATGTTAGTCAAAACTGCATATATAATGTGTTTATTTGGATAAATTCAGACTAAAATGCTGAAGAATTTTCAGGAGAATTTTTTTTAAATTGAATGTAAGACTGGCAAAATTAGAAGCAGAACCAAAATTAACATATTCTTTAATCCCTAGGTGAAATCGTGGGGGAAAATTCATAGAAACTACATTTCTCCTACATACTGTGCCAAAGCATACTCCCAGAAATGAATTCACAATGCCATCCCCAGCTCAGGCTTCCATAATGTACTGGGAAGTAGGGCAGCAACTGCTAAATGCAAGCTGATGGGCTTCCTAAAATAGGCATGAAGAATCCCTTGACATTCCAGACACAGCCAGAAGCAGTTGGCAAACAATCCTTTTGACAGAAACACAGCTAGGGCCAGACAGGAAAAGAAGTGCCTTTCCAATCACAACAGCCAATCAACATCATGGTCCAGATGTTAGATGGTTTTTATGAAGAACTTACAGGCTACAGGTCCACAGGAGAAGGCTTTGAATCTTTCTGCAGTATTTATTTTTAAGATTTCTTAGTTACCCTTCATCATGAAGTCCTAGGGCAGGTTACAACAAATAGGAAATACAGTTTTAAACAGATAAAAATCACAACGATTTTCAAACACATAAAACTGTTCCAAAATGGAACACAGCAAATTCAGAAAAGGCGGTGGGTCACAAAAAAACTAAATACCTTAACTGTCAAAGGTCAGGGTAGAGAGGTGTGTCTTCAGCACATGGCAAAAACCATACCAGTGAAGATGTTAGATGTGAGGAGGGAGTTCTACAATTTCGGGGCTGCCACAGAGGAATCCCTGTCTAAGTTGCCAGTCCTCACACTTCTGAGTGTGGAAGAATGTTGGTAGGATTGAAGATGGTCTCTCAGATATTTGGAGCCTATATTCTACCAGTACCTGTGCCTACCTACACATTTCTGCACTCGTTTGTACTGGATTTTCTGTGAGATCAACAAGCATTTTGCAAGGGATGGGAACTTAGGGATGGCACTTGCACATTCCAACAAAGAGGAAATGGGTCAGCAAAAAAGAAATGGGGACATAGAGTTTCATAAAATTTGCATAGGCTTCTGCATGCAACCTGCATAGGCTAATTTAGAAGTATAGGTGCAAATTAGGCATAGTTATTATAATTTAAATCAAAATACATATCTCACAATAGTGGGGGAGACTGTGGCTTGTGTGCAAACTGCTCATGGGCAACTTCAGTGCCTGCTCCTGTTTTCCCTTCTATTAACTGAACAGAACCAAGTTGAGGACACCTTTAAACAGAGGACTGTGCTCTGTAAATTAGAATACTACATCAGTAAAGTCACAGTGTGCAACAGTGTAAGCTGTCTGGTTGCCCAACAGAGAAGAGCAGTACAATAGAAAGTGGAATATATGAATGTGACTTCTACAATGGCAATCCTTTTTTTGTGTGTGTCTTGCTGGCACACAACCATGGTAGATTTTTTGTAGGTGATACCTTAAACCAAATGTTGTTGGATTACACCTCCCAGCATCCATGACCATTCTCTAAGTTGGCTGGGGATGACTGGAACTGGTGCTCAAGAACAACTGGGTACCAAAGACAGAATAACTATGTTCTAAGAAGTCTAGCTAATGTTTACTTCTCTGCTCATGCATGGAACCCTGGTCTGCTAGCCAGGTATGCCAATGTGTGAGGAACCTTATATGAAGCCATAGTTAAGTAGTAATTTAGCTAGGTAATTTTAGATCTTGCTCTTAAGAGCTCCCCTTTTAGATATGTATTACTTACACCACAAAACCGCCAATATGTATGCTTAAGTTTTGAATACTGTTAATTAAAGATAACCATTACAAACCAAGTACTCCCTTTAAATTATATAAGACATAAAGATTGATCTTGTATCTACAGTAATGCATGCTCTTTTTCAGGGGACCAACAAAGCAGTTTGCTATGAGTAAGGCATAAACCTATTGCACGCTGGAGGTTACCCTTATTAGTTACAGTCTACATTTTTGCAAAATATGCATACTCCTGCTTTCATATATGTTAGTGAAACTCCTGGAAAACACAAACTACATAGAGCTGAATGCTATTCTGAGCTCAGCTAATCAGCAGAGAGGAGAGGGAAATATCTGCAACCTGCATTCAGGTAATGATAAAGCGTATACACACACACACACACACACACCTTTTTTGTGGGTGGGCAGTGTAATTTTGGATAACACACACACACACACACATAACTGCACCACCCACCCACAAAACATGTAACAGTAGACTCAGGATGCCTGTAAGGTGTGCAGGTAAGCAAAAAACCTTTCAGAGAGAAAAAGAATCTAGCTCTACAATAACTCAGTGACACAGAAAGTTGGCTGCCTGAGTATGAATAAAATAGACAATCAGATGGGAGGGGAAATAGAATGAAGTAGCTGGAATAGGAGGACAGAGGAACACAGAAAGAACTGTCTCAGGGTTTTTTTAAGAAGTTGTAAATAAATAAAAACAAAATAACTACACAAGAAAGAAACTTGCAATTATTTTACATTTCCATAAATCTATCAAGCTAAATTCCTAATAAATGTGCTACATTATTTATATGTATAATAAACACAAAATAAATAAGAGAGCAAATGTCAACTGTTTAGGATAGGTCATTTCCTAGTTCACACAGGGATTTATGCTCTTAGACATTAGTGGAGAAGATAAAGAAATAAATGTAGCACAGATTGGAAACAAACTGTGTTCTCAGACACAGCCTAGATATAAGAGTTCCTGCTCTAACTCAGTTTTTATGTATTGTGAAACACTCAAAAAACAAAGCAAAAACCCACTACTATAGCAGATTCCAAAGCAAATGTACTTCATAGGGGTTGTTGCTGCACTAATGACAACTGTGTTGTGTAATTCACACTGAATACTGCAAATCAGTCTCTGGCTGATTTATGTCAGCCCTGCACTGGCTATTACAGATTGAGAGTTGGGCTGGAGCTAAGTGAGTAGTTTACAGTAACCTTGCTGTTTTATCCATTGCTTTTTTCACCGCATTACAGATTGCAGTGAGAGAGGAGTATACAATAAGCCTGCAGTATAGCTCACTAGTGTACTAGTAAGTGCAAGAAGAAGAGCTGTGCCGAGAGAAAATAGCTTACAGCACCCTTGCAATGTAGTCCACGGTTGATACTCCAGGCCACAGCTGGAGCTACTTAAATTGCCCCTTCACATCTCTTTCTAGGCCAAATCAAGCACTTAATAATTGCATGGAGACATCTCATGTTCCATTGACTTGCCTGTAGACTAGTTGCACTATTTTAACGCTAAAAGCAATAAATAATTTCTGCACATGAAGTAAGACCCAAATTAGAGTAGGGATTAAATTGTGTGTGTGTGCGCGTGCGTGCGTTTTAAGCCACTTCAGCAACACATTCAGGCAAAACACACATACCAGGGAAGCACTGCAACAAGATCTTGCTTGTTAAAATAGTAACTGAATCCTGTTTCAAAGGTACCTGAATTTCTTGTGAATACTAAGTGCTCTTTTGTGTATCCTCCCGCTGATAACTTTGATGAGAAGTTGTTGCTTCCATTGCAGACTGACAATTGTTTGCACTTTTGTCTGGAGTATAGGTTGAAACACAGTTGAAATCATATTAAGGTTTGTCAATTTCTTAAGTGCCAAAGTGAGTTATATTGGTTCCTGCTGTTTAAGGTTGAGTTAAGCTCAGGACTTTTTTTCAGCTGGAACTTGACAGAACTGAGTTCCAGCACTTCTCAGGTGGCCGCTATTGCCGTCATAAGAGAATAAGGGAGTTCTGACCCTTCTTTTTCTAGAAAATAGCACTGTTCATTTGCTTTAAAAAGTAATGGCCTTGCATTTGTATGGTTCTCAAAGACCTCCTCATCTTCTGTGGATTGGAGTCTGCTACTAGCAGCAGGAGACAAGCAGACTCATCACTGTTACACTGTGCTCCATTGTACATTGTTCAGAAGGGACCCCAACCTTCCAGAGAGATTTTATGGGGACATAGGGGTTTAAAAGGAAGGGAAGGGAGAGAGAACTTCCCTTCTATGAACTTCTTTAATTTAATCTCAGGATCCATGCCATCGTATTTTATCCCTTGACTCACATATAAAGAGGTATGATTATATATAATACCTCTGAGCAATGACTAAAAGTAAACACAAACCTATCAGGTTTGATTATGAATACGAGATATATATATATATATATATATATATATGCAGGTTTTGGTGTCCTCGGGTGTCTTCCCGTGTAAAAGTTGGGGTGTCTAGGCGACGTTTCGACGAGGTCTCACTCGTCATCTTCAGGCTGGTGCTTTCGGCTTCTTGTTACTGGAACAGAGCAGGATCTCAGTGTTTGAGTTCCTATAAATACTGTTGAGGGGGTGTGGTGTATAGCCTCCAATGTTCTGGGCAGAGAGGAAGTTCCCAGGCTAGTGTGCCTTTTCTTCTTTTGTTCCTTAATTACTTGAGGGATATCTTGAGTGATTTCTTGAGTGATATCCTGAGTACCACTTAGGTGGGTCATTAGGTGTGGATTAGTTGCTAAAGTCTTTGTGTCTTGACCTCTTGAACTTTGTGAAGAGTTTTTCTGAGAAGATGGCTGTACTACACTTAGTTGTGCTCTGGCTTGGCTTCGTGTATAGGGGCGAGCTGTGGTTTTGTGGCCTGTGTCAGCCAGATCTGTGTAGGGATTGCAGGGGGGTGCAGCATCCGGAGGTGCCACCATGGTTTGGCTACTGGATGGTGTCTGTAATTTATCTGTGGAGAGGGTCTGGGTTTGGGTCTGGTGTGGTTGATTGGTGATGGCGTTCTGTGTGCCTCTGGATCTGGTGTCAGTTTTTGTGGGGAGGGCTAATTTCCAGATGTCTGGCAAGCGGGATGTGTCGTCACGCTTGTTCATGTTGTGAGGGTGTTTCTCTATCTCGATATATATATGCAGGTTTTGGTGTCCTCGGGTGTCTTCCCGTGTAAAAGTTGGGGTGTCTAGGCGACGTTTCGACGAGGTCTCACTCGTCATCTTCAGGCTGGTGCTTTCGGCTTCTTGTTACTGGAACAGAGCAGGATCTCAGTGTTTGAGTTCCTATAAATACTGTTGAGGGGGTGTGGTGTATAGCCTCCAATGTTCTGGGCAGAGAGGAAGTTCCCAGGCTAGTGTGCCTTTTCTTCTTTTGTTCCTTAATTACTAATCCACACCTAATGACCCACCTAAGTGGTACTCAGGATATCACTCAAGAAATCACTCAAGATATCCCTCAAGTAATTAAGGGTATTGTTAATTAAGGGTATATTGCTCAGAGGTATTGTTCTGTTCCAGTAACAAGAAGCCGAAAGCACCAGCCTGAAGATGACGAGTGAGACCTCGTCGAAACGTCGCCTAGACACCCCAACTTTTACACGGGAAGACACCCGAGGACACCAAAACCTGCATTCCTGTACCCGTGAAAATCTACGAAAGCATATATATATATATATATATATACACTAGTTTTTCAGTTAAAGGATATTTTAAGATTACATTCTCTTGTATTGCTTTCCTTGCATATTTTTTCAGTAGTTTAATGTTCTTCTGTTTAATTTTTTTCCAATTTACTCTTATTTTTTAATATATGGGATTCTAAAGTGAGTATATTGCACTTTGTTTTCATATTTCTTTTTTAACATAGTATTCACCTAATTTATTCACGTAGTATTCTTTTTAAACATTGCATTCACCTAATTTATTCACATTGCTATATGATTAAATAGTAACCATCAGTAGACAATCCATTTAATTTTCTTTGTTTAAAAATACTTAAGTCTGTTGTTGAATGAGACAATTTATTCAAACAATCTTATAAATATCATATTTAATAAAGAGCAATCCATGGCAAAGAGAGCAAATGTCTTTATCCATAAGCAACCAGATGAGAAATGGATTTTTATTCAGTCAAATCTTTTTAGTCAATGAAACAGCACTTTCATGCATACTGCACTCAAGTGATAATTAATATAGTCTAATTCAGGACATGATGCTTGAATTGATGTACTGTCATCGATACCCCATGTTAGAATCAAACCTTGACAGGGGTTTAATACCCTGGAACAGGTCATCATATGATAATACTTCTTTTGCTTTTCAGTATTTGTCTTCAGCCAAGCAAAGTATTACAAGATGGGTTAAAAAAAAGGGAAATAATTACAAATGAAGAATGACGCAGGCTGTGAATAGAACATATGTTAGGCTAGGCAGAGGCATCAGTGAATTATATCATTTCATGATGAAGCGGCACTGGGGCTGAACGGACCTATTTTAAACCTTGATGTATTTTATCTCTACTGTATTTGGACTGTCATCTTTGGAGAAAGACTTTGTGTAATTGAGAGTCAACTCCAATCTGCATGACTTGAGCATGAAGTGTAGGCTAGATGAACAGTATTATGGAAGAAAGGGAAGCATCTAATAAGGTATAAATGAGTTATAACCTGTTATACCATAGACTTTCAGCCATATCTTGTAAAATACTATTTTCAGATATATTAATTTTAAATATGAGGCTCATAACATAACATTTTAAAATTATTTTAATTACACACTGTTTTGTTATATTGTTATAATATGCTATAATTTGCATATGCCTCTTTAGAAAGACTTAAAAATAAATTTAAAACATGAGGCTGTGTAGTACTGAAAAAAAATTACTTTGAATCGAACAAGTCTGGGTTGCTTGAGTCAAGTGGTGGGGCAAAAATGTTTAATTTTTAAAAAAAATTACTGTATTTTAATATTTTGCTGGAAACTGCCCAGAGTTGTTTATCATCATCATCGTTATCTCTCAAGATGAACAACTTGAATATTAGGAAGGCACTTGAAGGGTTTAGAACTATAAACCTAAGTTTCTTTAGAGAGATATCCCCCAAGAAGTAGCATACAATAGAACAAAAATGGTTCCAGTCCTGTGAATCTATAACATAGTTTGAAGCTGTATGTGCTGTTTTCTGATCTTTGGAGGGGGGTGGGGGGAGTTCACAGGAATTCATAAAATACGATCTTATTGCTTCTTGGCCTTTTAGCCAAGATCAAGTGTAGTATCTGCTCTTATCAGTTTAATAAAATACGATCTCATAATTAATTATTAAGTAGAATTACTTTTCTAATAGACTTTCCTGCCATGTTTTCAGTGGCTAGGTACCAAAATGGTGACTTCTAATGAGCAAGTGTTTCGTGTTCTTTTTCTCTCTCAGAAGGCAAGTCAGTATTACTCCTATTTTACAAATGAGAAATGGAGTAGCCAAGGCTACTCAGCAATCCAAAGATTGAGCTGGGAGTCAGTCTTGAACCCAGGCACCTACACACATTATCCCCTGGCATATACTAGCTCTTAAAAACTAGGGACAAACATTAGGTAAAACACAATAGGTAAAACACTGCATATCATGTCAAAGGCAAGATGTACTATTTGGTTTTCCTTCTTCCAGTGTGGGAAGGAGCACTTAATGTAGCACATCTCCTATAAGGGAAATATAATTGAACTTGCTGTCAGAAGTACAAGGAGGAAATGTGAAAAATCTGAAGCTATTATGTAAAGACTAACCCCAAACCATACTCTCTGAAAAACTTTTCCTTTCCTCAAATGTTAAGGGTAGGTGATATATGTATATAGATATGTGTTTTGATATATATGATAGTTATGTTATATATTTTGTCTCATTAAGAGGGGTTTATAAAAGTTTTTGTAAATTATCAGCTACTCATAATTAGTAATATGAAGTGGGAGGTCTATTGATGTACTTGCTTGGGGCTCTTGTTTTTTTCTAACCGTTCACCAGCCCCAAGTTCCACTAATTTAAAATTCAATGGTACTTCTGCTAGGAGTGTCTTTTGAGTACTGAACTATTGATCTTCTCTGGAAGCTCTTTTGAAAAAAGGATAAATACACGCCTGTCAGATGGTGAGCTTGGGCAAGACGTGCTCTCTCTCTCTCAAGCACTCTTAAGGTTTTCATTTTAGTTGCTATGGTATGCTTCGTCTTGAAGTATGTTCCACTGGTCAGAACCTTTAGTTCATCCACTCTTATTTTATGACATAAAGTCTTAGATAATATGTTTTGCATTTGCGCAAAAAAAACCCTCAACAACAATAGCAAGGGAAGAAGCCTGTGCTTTAGAGATTCCCCTGACTAAATTCTCAGAATGTATATCTGCATTACTGACAAGTGAGGTATGACATAGTAGTAAGAGTAACAAATTATATGGTTTCTCTGTGAGGAGACATCAGGCTGGAGAGATTGAGACAAGGTAGCAATGATGTGCACTGGGCCACTGCAATCCCTATTAGTTGCTTAAGCCTATCCTCATCTAAGAGCACTGAGGGCAAGGTCCTCTTCAGACCACCAGCCAGCACACAGCAATGGATCTGGGCATCTTTTTAGTATCCTTGGAGAGACTGCTATGTGTGTCTCTACAAAGGTTTTAAAGGGAATTAATTGGGTAATTAATTTCTCAACAATCTGTTGATTGGCAGGGCATGTAACTTACATGGAGGGTAACATGTGAATTGAATATGAATTGAATATTCAGGAAGGGGAGTTGTGGTGGAAGGCTCACTGAATACGTCCACTCAATACGCTGCAGTGGTTGAAAATTCAAATTCAGTGTAAGAAACTATTAGGAAAGATTGAGAGTAAAAAAAAAGGAAGTATAATGAGGCCACTAATCTATGTCATGATTACACTGAGGATTCTGTGTGCAGTTCTAGCCACCTAGTATAAAATATTTTTTATCTGGTAAATATTTTACTTTGGTAAAAAAAGGGGGACCAGGATTGTCCCCACTTTTAAATGGAATTTTAGAAAGTTCATGGAGAACCTTGGGAGGGCTGCATGCTAGTGGTGGGCAATGGTGTCTTGAACTTGAATGCACGAATGCGGGAAGCTACATAGTGCAGAAAAGAACATTCCCTTTTCTGTTTATAGTTCTGGTTGGGCCCAAATTACCTTGGTTGCCCTAATGGTGGCTCATACTGAGAGAAGAGGGGTTCTGTGACCCTACTAATTCTCCTAGATGTTTCAGGCACTTTTGATACCATAGACCAGGGGTAGTCAACCTTTTTATACCTACCGCCCACTAATGCATCTTTCTTGATGGTTAAATTTCCTTACCGCCCACCAGTGCTTGATGGAAGGAGGATTCAGCTTGTGCTGTAGAACCCCTTACTACCCACCTAGAATCCTGAAACACCCACTAGTGGGCAGTGAGGTCCAGGTTGACAGCCCCTGCCATAGACCATGTTATCTTTCTGTGTGGGCAGTCTGGATGGGATGTTGGAGGCAGTGCATTACAATAATTCGGCTTCTACCAAGAGAGTTATTATCAGAAGGTGGTGCTGGGAGATTACTGCTTGGCCTCATGACTGTTCCATTATGGTTCAACATCTTCAGGAAACTGCCAAATTAGGTCATAGGGAGATTTAGAGTGCAGCTGGAGGAGAGAACTGAGGATGAAGAAAGAGCTGTGAGTGGAGGGGGGCCCTTTCCCCATCCTTCAGTGGGGCTTCCTTCTGAGTAATGTATGGTTACTGTGACATCAACCCACACAAGAAATTGTGACACACTTTCTAAACTAAGGTTAGACACTTTTCTAACCTTTCTAATTGTGACACACTTTCTAAACTAAGGTTAGACCAGCAGGTTCAGGGATGACCAACCACCACTGGGACGTAGATACCTGGAGAACTCCCTTCTTCCACATATACCTGCCAATATACTAAAACTGTCATTGTGGCTCTTTGTTGGGTGTCCCTCTCTTCTTAGGGGCAGCTGGACAGAGGGACTCTTCATTTGTGGAATGCTATCCCCCTGGGAGGCTCAGCTCATAATTACTCTTGTGTTTTTGATGCTAGGTGAATAGTCTTATTGTATCCACTGTGTTTTGCTATTTTTCTGCTACTTTCACTTGCTTGTTTTATGCTGCTACTGCTACTTTGTTTGTTCCATAAATTACTTTGCATTTTTTTTAAAAAAAAAGTTTGACATTTGACTGTACAGTGCCCTGAGGGTTAAAGTGTGATAAGGTAAAGTATACTTTTTAAAAAAATAAAAAAAGAATAAATATTTGGCTGTGGGAACTTCTCCAATATTGTACAGTTAAATCTTTCATGGTATGAGAAAGTACTGTGCTCAAATAGCCACTGGTCCTCCCCTTTTGTAAAGGTGATGGTCCTCCCTTCACAGTAAAGGCGATGGGAACAGCATGCAGGAAGCTCTTAGGCCTGCTCCAAGCATTTGTTTGACCAGGGCCAAGATAGTCTGGTAATGGATAGTTAACAAAGATAATTTCCTCAAAATCTAGTACAGTGGTACCTCGGGTTACATATACTTCAAGTTACATACGCTTCAGGTTACAGACTCTGCTAACCCAGAAATAGTACCTTGTGTTAATAACTTTGCTTCAGGATGAGAACAGAAATCGTGCTTCGGCGGTGCAGCAGCAGCGGGAGGCCCCATTAGCTAAAGTGGTTCTTCAGGTTAAGAACAGTTTCAGGTTATGAACGGACCTCCGGAACGAATTAAGTACTTAACCAGAGGTACCACTGTATTTCCCACCAGGCAGATGTGTCATTTAATTAACATAGATTATAGATTTCATTGGGATTTATTTGGAAATTATGAGAGTAGTGAGGCACATGTGAGTGAGAAATAAGGAAATTATAGCTATGATGGGCTCAAGTACTACGTATCTGTAAAACGTGGTAGGCAATCTTTATTCTTTGAGAGGTACGTTCCCTCAAGGGTAACCCTGGTAGGATGAAAGAATGGAACTGCTTTAGGAAATGTTGGGGTACACGTAGATTGAGTTTGAAGTCACATGCAGCTCCCAAACTGCAAGTAGCCCACCTGTACTGAAACAACAGCCAAAAGCACCTCCTGTGGCAGATAGATAGTTTGAGGTGTTCATTTCCATCAGAACTGCTGCAAGAAGTTCTTTGTTTTATTGAGCCTAGTCCAGATCCTAAGAAAAAAGTGTGCACTCTAATTAAGCCTAAAGCAGGACTGTTTTAAAATGAACTGTCATTGACACAGCATTGCATGGGCAACATAGTTGCCTTTGACTGGACTTAACTGTCTAGGGGTCCTTTACCTTTTACTTATACTTTCATGAAAACAAGCAGTTAAATATTTTTGATTATCACTTTCAATGAAATGATTATGCATAATGGTTCTGAACTGAGGAACAAACTACCTGATGAAGGGTAGTACAGAAATCTTTTAAATATATACATAAACAAACTACCTGATGATTCATTTGCCCTGAGCAGAATGCAGAACTCTACACTATAATGACTCATACTGTCAAACTGAGAAATACACATTCTGTTATACGTTGCTGGAATTATTATTACCAACTCCCCACCCCCTTGTATAGGTGTGTTTAAATTCATTCTTTAAAAAAGCATATTTATACAGAATTTAAATAGGAAATAACAATAAGAAAAAAGCATAGTATCAGCAAGCCAGTAACAAAACTACTAATACTTAAAGAATTAGTAATTAGTGGTTTGACAATTGATACAATCAGGCAATTAAACAATAAATAAAATTAAATAAAAATATTTATAGCTAGTGTATTAATTCATTTGTTGTTATTTTGACTATCACCATCATATCAACACAGGAATACACACACACACACACACACACACAAACAATATATATATTCAGGAACAGTGTTGACCAAAATATGCCTTTTCAATGATTTTGGAATCAGGTTGGTAGCCTTCCATCAAAAATCTGTTTTCCTTCCCCTTGCCTTACTTTAGGGAGTTCTTTCAAGACTCTCCCCATTCACACCCTGGCTGAATCTTGCATTTTGGCTGAAGCAGTTGCACTTGCCCTATCTCTAGACTATTCCCCTCTTCAGCCAACATTTTGTTTGTCCCTCCTCAGAAGGGTCAAATTTGCTTGAGCCATGGGTAGGTGCTAAATGGAGAACTGAACAATGGCTGAAAATGTGTAAGTTATACATATTATTTTTTGCTTTTCATTCGTAAACCGCTTTGTGATCTTTTCTCACTTTACAGTTCACATAATACAGGTTTGAAGTTGTTTTTAATTCTCCTCTTCTCCTTTGCTGTGCTGTTGGAGGACAACAACCTATTCCACTTTTGTTCAGCTTCTAACAGATTCCCTTTCCAGATTCCATAGAGCAGCTGGTCGCATTTAGTGACCGTCTGCACCAGTACTCTCATCTTTTTAGCATTAAAATTAATTTTCCTCATCTTGGCATGTAAAGAACCTGAGTGTGCCCCTTACCTCATTACCTGAAATTTTACAGTGCCACCAACAGCAGGGGATGTTGTGGGGCAGGGTTTTTTTTGAAATCAAAAAGAGAAGCACTGGGAGCATTAGCATCCATAGAATTTGCCGAGGCAGCCCTTACACCCCCTAAATGTGATAACAAGTAGTTCCAGTGGCCTCTCCTGTGCAGATAAATAAAATGTTGCGCTCAGCGACTATTTTGGCTTAGAGTTTCAGGAGGGGAAAGAGAGAGATGCTTTTCTGTTTGTATCTAAAATCCACATCAAGTGTACATCACTAATTGGCGAGCTTTTTGGCAGGCTCCACATAGGGTTCAAGGACTGGATGGGCCTGAAGCTAATATACTCTCTCGGTCTTCTATGTGTGTATGCAGACATGCATCATTTCTCAAAAAAATAACATTTGTTTTAATTTTATGTATGTATATCTTTCTATCCTACTCAAGAAGGTAGCTTTCAAGAAGATAGTAAAAGCGAACCACATTAAAATCTCAGCACATAAAGAATGGAGCTTCTAAAATACTATCGCAACAGTTATCTTTCTCCTCAAAACAAAACAATTCCCTGATGCGCCTTTAGAGCAAGCCCACTCTGCAGATTTAGAAATTTTTTTGCTCCTTTCCACACAATATTAGAATGCTGCACATCTTTTAAATATATATGTATGATGAGGTAGCACAGGAGGAAAAGTATTCTCAGAGAAATGCAAGTCCAAGATAAGAGGAGCTTTAAAAGTCATCAACAGCAACTTGAATTGAACCTGGAATTTTATTTAAATTTCAGGTCTATTAGCCAAGCTTTTAAAATCATATACTATAAACTATAAGCTATTAAAGCAAACTGAATGTAAAAAATGTTTCATGGATGTTAGCTGCTTCTACCTCATTCCTGATTAACAATAGAAATGTATTAATACACTGAAAGATGGTTTATTGTCTTGGTGGCAGCAGCACCTAAAGTCTGGCACACATGTGCAGGGGAGGGGCCAAAAAATATTCCCGCATGACTAGTGGGCATCAACATCAGTATCGGGACTCTCCTTCAGGTTAAATCTGAATGGACCAATTTAGGGGGCAGTCTTTTGGGCACAGGCCTCCTTGAAGCCTACCCTGCTTCACTCAGGTTCATCTCCAACCCATTTCAACTGGCAAAAGACATGAGCATACCTGGAGAGGCCAGCAAGTGGTCAAATAATTTTTGGCCACTGAAGAGGCTGAAGATATTTCTTCTGGCCACAGCGACAGGGCCAGAGGAAGAGGCCAAAGATTTGTGGCCCTGGGAGAAGCACCACAAAGATTTTTGTGTCAGGTTGGAGAATTCTTCTCCATCCCACACCCCTTTAAAGAACTGAAATACGAACAGCACTTATATATATATATATATCTTTTCAATTTTGCATCTGATTTTATTTTATTGCGTTGGGGAAGTCATTTCCTTTTGTGCCCCAGCTCACGTATTCCCTGAAGCCCATGCATTACTCTTTTTTTAAAATAAGTTTTTATTGTTAAAATAATTCAGCATTAATACACACATATTGTGAATATACAAGCATACAAACATACATTTCATACAATCCTTAAATATATACAAGCATACCTGCATTCAGTCCCACAGATAATTCCTTTTCCCACCACCATCCCTCACCCCTCACCCCACCTTTGTGTTAGACTTCCAATCTACTCAATTACGATTTCTTTCCACTTCTATTACTTTCTTTCACACACCTTTAACCTAATTTCATGCTTCTTTTTCTATTACACATTGTTATCCATCTTATTTAATACCAGTATTTCAGTATTTAAAACGGAACTTGTTTATTCTAATAGGAGTTCTGATTTTGCAAAACCATATTGAATAAAAACCAACGAACAGCACTTTTAAGTGCCAGCACTTTAAACCTAGGGCACTTTTAAGTGCCACGACGGGGTGGGGGGGGAGGAGGGAGGCTGTGGTGACAGGAGGGGTGGGGTGGTGACACAAATGTATGGATACAATGAAATATATTAATTTTCGCTTTCCCTGGGTGAGTAGCTTTAAAAAAGAAAAGAAAAGCTGAGCTACTCTTTAAAAAGTGGAAATAGCTTGGCTAATTTTTCAAGCCAATCAGACTTTGGACTGATACCGAAGTAGCCCTTGGGTAATTATACTTTCCAAAAGTCAGTGGGTCCTTTCAGCCTGCTGCACTTCTAGGGAGTGCACTAACATGTTGGAGGGTAAATGGAAGAGACTTCCTCTTTCCTACAGCTGGAACACTGTTGCTTCTCCCACCACTCCAGACCCTATTGGGTGAGCTATCAATTTGCAGATGATACCAAATGGTTCAGTGCTGCTAAAACACAAAAGTGACTGAAAAGAGCTCACAAAGGACCTCTGTAACCTGAGCAAAAGGCTGGTAAAATGGCAAACGTAATTCTATGTAAACAAGTGTAAAGCAATGCATGCCACGGCAAATTATATTAATTTCATGTATATGCTCATGGGGTCCAAAATGGCGGTGACTGGCTAGAATTGAGATCTTTGAGTCATAGTGGATAGCTCAGTGAAAGTGTTGGCCCACAATTATTATCCTAGCAGCCACTGTCCTGTGGAATAAAAGCTCTTATTTATATATCCTGTCACTTTTAGAAGACATTCCTTATGACCTAAAGATATATTTACTTAAAATTCCATTTGGAAAGTATTAGCTTTATTACAAGATCACCGACAACACAGGCTCTCCACTTTCAGACACTTCAGAAAATAAGAGGTATATTGCTTTGGGCTTTAAGTATAACCTGATAAAGTTGCAGCCTTTCAAGATAATATTTTCAAGGGGTGGAAAATTAAAATGGATAATTAATATACTTTTCTACCTACCTAGGCTCTTCTTTTTATGATGCCTTGCTATAGCAATGTATTAATACCAGTAAGATTTTTTTTTTTTTACTTTTTAAGTCTTCCCTTCCTTTTATGATAGTATCATTCCTCTGAGCCTCCAAGATAGACATATATATGTTAGTGAAGATATTTCATGTTTCCTGGTATGCTTCCAGAGCTGTATCATGCAGTGAAGGTTTTATAGTCAGTGTGCAGTGCAGCAGATGTCATTCCATTTGCCTAAGTCCTGCTGACATTTGGAGATGTGGATTAATTGAGCTACAGAACGAAATTTAATTAAAATTAAATACAGACTTGGCCATTGTATCTGTTCATTTCCAGCACTCTAGTGTGTACATTTGCAGTCAGTGCCATAGTTAATTTGTTTAATCAGGATGCTATGTGGGAGAAGCTGTACTTTGTTTTAAGCTGAAAGACTGAAAGTATGGCAGGTGCCAAGCCGAGCAGTATCATCACAGTCTCTGTGAAAGGTGAGCCTGATATGTCTCTGGGAACCACTTGGAAAGAGCAAGGTATTCATTTTCTGACACAGTGGAAGAAATAGCTACATAAAACAGGCAAGTTTTCCAAATGTTATGAATTTACTGCAGTAAGGAACGTGCTCATTCTAGTTATCTTGCTTCTGATCCTGTAAATCATTCCTTGTACTGCTTGGGCAAGTACAAGGTATATAAATTAATTCATTAATACATTATTATTATTATTATTATTATTATTATTATTATTATTATTATTATTATTATTATAGAATTTGGTGTAAGGTTGCTAGAACCCAACCACAGGCCCACAGTACGTATTTTAGATGCTGCTGCACTGATGTTTCCTGCTTGCCCATAATCCCTTTGGTCCTGACATAGCACACTTGCCATTATGCTGATCTAACAGAGGCAGAAATAGTTGTCTTCCTATTTAGTGATACTTCAAGGTCCTTTTTGTTGTCTTTCATTGCTTTAAATGGTGGGGTTAGATGGTTTCATAGTAATGAGTGTTACCTGCATGGGGGGGGGGGGGCTGTTGGGCATCAAGGATGAGTACACATAGAATAAGCAATAGTTGTGCAGGCCAACACACATTCTAAATTTTGTCAGCTGAAGATTCTGTAACCTACTCTGTTGTTTTTAGCTGTTTTATCTGTTTGACAATGTAGTATTCAGTGTTGTTTATTTTATAATTTGTTCATTTGTTTCTATTTTATGTTCTGTGTTTTATATTCTGTACCCTATTTCAATATCTGTATTGATAAAGGTCAGGTTACACACATACATAAATAAATGTGTACATTGACAATAACTAAGGGTAAGAATCATGAGGATATCCAAGCCAGAGGTTAGATCTTCCTTCTGCTGCTATGCATTGCTGCCCCATAAAATGCTGAATGGAATGATAGAAGGAAATGCAGAAAAATAGTACAGTATCTTAAACAGAATTGGTTCATATGCTAACCATTCACATTGCAACTAAGTAATAAATGGGGAAGAACAACCCAGAATGCAGTTTTTAAAACCCTTTATTTATTTATTTATTTATTTATTTATTTTATTGTGTCATAATGGTGGAGAAAGTAATTGATATAGAATGTGCGTGTGTGTGCTATTTGCAGTGTGAGTATAAGTACAGAATCATTCTCTTGTGACTCCCGGAGGGCATGCCTCAACCTGGAAGTGAGATGTTCCCCAGAACAGATAGGCAGGGTCAACTGTTTGATGTGCTTCTCCAGAGATGGAGCTCACCCTGCCCTTCAGGCTGGCCTTGCCTAGTAAACTATCATTTAAAAAAGCACAGCACAACTATTTTTTCTTCAGTGAGATAAACAGAGATAGATGTTTATGATTTGAATTGGAAGAGGATTATATAATGTTGGGCCAACATATGTTTTGTCCTTTGTCTAATTATGAATTGATAATTGGAATATTTATATTATTCCCCTTTTGTTTCATGTAGAGTTTGACACCTCTGGCACTTGCTCCAGAAATTGCTCTGTGGGGGTCTCTGCTGCACATGTTGGATCTGCCCCAAGATTACTTAATTACTAAAAAAATATTATGCTGTCATTGAGCTGATGTTGGAAATTAATATTCTAGTAGATGCAACATATGCTTGTTCCCTTGCATACTTTTTCATCTTTTTTTTTTTTAAAAAAAATCACAATTATTGCTGGTCCTTTTTCAAGATGCACAGGCTGACAAGGAACCTGTTTTCATTAAATGGTTGCAGATCATAAAATCTTCAAAGTGCAAACATCTTTAGGGATTTGGTCTGCAAAGAAAAAAATAAATTCCAAATACCGCTGCTGAAAACCATCTTCTCTTTGATTTAGTTCAGATGATACAAGTTCATTTTTGTCTATACTGTCAATTGCATTCAATGTATGTATTATGGTAGTATGGCCACAAACTGACACAACTGTAGAGCCCCACTGTTAGCTATTATGGGGGCTGAAGTTCTCAAAGAAATGCCCCCTTTCAGAGATGCCATGCAAATTTTCCTTACATTGTGGTTCCACTGGAATCAGTCTTGCCCTGGGTCACTTTTTTTGGCTGAAAAAAAGTTTTAAACTAAATTTACTTTACTTCCAAGTAAATTGCTATCAGAGGCCATGCTATACGGATGTTTTTGATTGATATGTTTTTCTTTGATCATGGCAAAATGCATTAAATCAAATTAAGCTGTGTTTCAAGCATATCTGCAAGTAGCTTGTAGTGTTATTGAAATAGTATTATTGAAAGGTATGTACAATGGAAGTAGATATTACTGGTCTCTCTCTCTCTCTCTCTGTGTGTGTGTGTGTGTGTGTGTGTGTGAGAGAGAGAGAGAGAGAGAGAGAGAGAGAGAGAGAGACTTAGTTAGTTAGTTAGTTAGTTAGTTAGTTAGTTAGTTAGTTAGTGGCCACTCCAATCACTGTCGAGTGGTGCACAAGATTTCAGAGGTCTTGGCCTTCAACCAGGGTCTGTGCTCCTTTCGAGAATTGAAAATGTGGCTGAGTCTGTTGTAGCTTTAAGAAACATGGTTTATTCACATATCTACACCTGAGTCTGGATGAATAGAGTCCATATCTTACAGCATGGTCATCTCAATAGGATCTTGTTCCCCACAGCAATGCAATGCAGATATCCAAGGCATCTGTCCCAGCGTGCCTTCAGCCAGGCTGCCCAAGATGGGTCTCCTTTGTTCTCCCTCCTTCTTCCCAGCACGCCTTGCCAAAAACAGTCTTTACCTATCACCTTACACCATGGGTAGGCAAACTAAGGCCCGGGGACCAGATCCGGTCCAATCGCCTTCTTAATCCGGCCCGCGGACAGTCCGGGAATTAGCATGTTTTTACATGAGTAGAATGTGTGCTTTTATTTAAAATGCATCTCTGGGTTATTTGTGGGGTGTAGAAATCCATTCATTCCCCCTCCCCCCCAATATAGTCCAGCCCACCATATGGTCTGAAGGATGGTGGACCGGCCCATGGCTGAAAAAGGTTGCTGACCCCTGCCTTACACCCTGGCAACCTTCTAAATCCCTAATCTCTGTTCACACCTCAAGGCAGGAGAAGGGGGAAGGACAGTTCTCTTGCTTTGCCAGTGGCCCTCAATGGCCATGTATTGTTTCTTAATAGCCCTAGTTTCGCCAGATTGTTCTGCATAGGTTAGCTCAAGAATTCCACTGCAGGTTGTATTTGTCCTTTCACATCCCAAATAATCAAAATCCTACCATTTATAAATTTATAGGGTTTAGGGCAGTCTATCCCCCCAAAACGTATAATACACACAAACACACGCACACATATATGAGACAATAAGCGAGCGAGAAGTGGCAGTGTTCAGGTGGGTCATGGCTTGAGCCTTTATTGTTTTTTTCAGGAATCTTAGCTTAATAATTCAAAATCCTATTTGTCTCATATTCCAGGTTCTAGGATATTGTTTAAACAAAATGACCAAAATGGTGTGTATTTATTGTGGTTGTATCAGAACATTGGTTGATGTGACTTCACAATTCAAGTACACAACTTCAGAAATATAGAAGAATGCATCTCATCAGTTGTGTCAACTCTTGTGTAGTGTTGTGATTGTGGTTCCCTATTCCTCCTATCTGCTTCAGCTTGTCTGTCTTCTGAATGCAGTACAGGCAGCACAGGGGGACCTCAGTTGCATATGCTCTATCTGTCCCTAATTACCCGGGTCAGTTTTTATTTTCTGGTCCCTGTCCTTGGTAAATCACTGTCTCTCTTTTGTCCCTGTTGTTTACTTTTCAGGATACCTTATTAAAATATTGTTAATGTGGGTTGCTAGAGTTATAATTCTTCAGGGTTCAGCCTCCTCTCCCGGTCTCATAGCAATTAAATCTCTCAGTTGATGTGTGAGTGGATGCATCTTGTCTCCAGTGCACATGGAACTAAATCCACATAAGTGAACAATAATGCAACATGCAGTGCCAGCCTTCCATTGCCCTCTGTTGCATCTAAGGAATATTTAGAATTATAGGAAACATATTTTTCCCAAATAACAAATTTGTTTGACTTGTTAAATCAATACAGGCTATTCCAATATATATTAATACAGCATACAGAAGATGGTGTAGAGCTTTTAGTCCAAGTGTAATGTTGATAGACAGAAGGAGAATGATCCTTGATATAAGGATGGGGTGTCATAAGTTGAGTCCCTATTTCCATCTGAAGAGTTTGAGAATGTGTATTTGGGAAGGATTAAACTGGGTAGCCTAACCTAGCTTTGTAACTGTCACATTTTGTACGGGAAGACCACTTCCTGATAAGGATTGGTGTGGTCCGAGACCAACCAAAGCATTTTTAAATGTATAATTCTAGCTGTCACTATTTAAAGCACATGGTGTACACATCAGTTTCTGTATATACGATTACATGTATAAGGTGAACTATATCCCCCTTTCTTCCAGTTTAGTCTATGTGCACATTTATTATATCCAGTTTGCCTGTATTTGCTTATTGTCTTCTTCCCATCACCATATTTCTTTCTTTCCCCATCATGCTTATTAGGTTATAAGCCAGTGTAACAGGGGTTCACCTGTCTTATATTCTGCATGGTGCTTGGTTTCATATTGAGTCATTTTTAAATTGTTTTTAATTACTTGTTTTTAACAGTTTTGTTGATAATTTTAAAAGTTAGTGTCAACGCCTTAGAGGTTTTATTGCAGTTAAATGCTATATACATTTTGTTGAAATAAAACAAATAATAAATGACAACAAACATGACCACTAACATTTTGCATAGATTGCCAGTTACATACTGTTATTACACAAACTTGGTGTACACAGGCTTTATCTGCACATGTAACAAAACCCTTCAGACCGCAGATGAAGGATCACATTTTGTAGTGCTTCCCTAATTTCAAAACAAAACAGAACAATAATAGAAAATAGTATAAAAACCTCTCTCCAAACAGTATAGCAGGCAAGGGGCTGGGCTAGAACTTTCTCCCTGATGTGCTAGTTTTTTGTTTGCAGGAAGTTATAAATATGGCAGTACATTTTTAAAATGGCATCTTTTACCTCTGGTGTGAAAAGGTACTGCTCATATCAAAACGTTAGAACTCTACCTCTTCATACTGCTGCACGTGTAGGTTTGGCCAAAGTAGTATAATTAGGGGAATTCTGTAGCTTTTAACCGTGTTCAGGAGAGGAAGTGATTGTAAGTATGCTGGATCTAGGTGGCTGGAAGTGCTATGTCAAACCAGTACATAAGCTGGGATCAAAGGCTGTTGAAAGCCAGTGCAGATGCAAAAAGGGGGTGCAGTATGCTCCTGGTGCTTCCTCCTTCTCATGTGACAGGCTGCTTTATCAAGGGCAAAACTATGTGAAAACTATCCCTCATGAGGTTACAAATGCACAAGTGATTACCACCAGGGTAAGGAATATCAGCTTCTGGGTGAAAGTATGATGTAGCCATACTGCATTTTCACATTCTCACCTAAAGTGGAAGTAGAAATATAACTTAGATTAACTTAGTGGTCACTTTGCATGTCTAAGGCCCAGGAGTTATAAGCTGCTATCTTCCCCCAGACATGCAGATAGAAATGGATTAGTTGCCTTCCTTCAATAAATATATGTGACTCATTTACAGATCCAGCTAGAAGTAGACCTAATAGTCTACTTTTCTAGGACTTTATTTTGTGGATGGTAGCTTTGGCTAATTGATTGTCTTTCCCAAATACTCTCTCATGTGAAACTTCAGAGTTCAATCTTAGACTCCTTTTCTTGTCTCAGTGTGTTTGTGGAGTCATTAGGAGGATTAATGAGGCAGCATCAAATGAAGTGTTTCCAGAAAGCCAATGACATTCAGATAGGTGTTTCCATTTTTTCTCATCCAAGGGGTGCAATGGAGTGTTTCCCAGTGTATGGCTGTGACAAGCTATGACATTCAAAAGGGTTCACCAAATGAGCAAAATTTGCAGTTGTAGTTCCTTCAGCCCAGTGTGGAAGATGTTAGGGCTTTGACAAGAGGTATAATTTATTTGTGTCATGTATTGCATTTAGTATCAAATATTTATCTTTATCCATTTGTCTTGATGTGTTTGTGACTTGATGTGAAGCTGCTGTCTCTTATGAAAAGAATAGCAAGGAGTCTTCCTTGTGGCAGGAGGGTTCTAGATATCTTTCCTTCAGATCGTGCTCTCCCCCCCCCCCCCGGGTTGTTGTATGTTCCTAACACTTTACAATATTTTATTGCTGAGAGAATATTGTTTTCACACCTGTAGTGTATTTTGTTTGCTGTATGCACTATAGTTGCATAGGTGCTACAGCGCCTACACAGTTTTGACTGTGATATCACTTGAAAAGTAATACAACTTTTTCCAGTTTTGATTTTTTAAAACTACTTTAGAAGCTGATCATTTCCCTGCATGCCTTTACAAAGAGAAATAAGTAAACATGAGCAAGTGTATCCAAGAACAGCAGCTCCCATGTTCACATGGGGACTTTGCTTCATAAGACCAAAGGCCTGTCTATTCCAATATCCTATTCCCATAGTGGCCAACTAGCTCTATATGCGAATCTCATAAGCAGGACATGAGCAGAATAGCACCCTCCTCCTGTTTGTGACCCCACACAACTGGCATTCAGAGGCAAACCACTTCTGATACAGGAGGCAATATAGCCATCATGACAAATAACCATTGATAGCATTAACCCCCAAGAATTTTTCTAATCCCCTTTTAAAGCCCCATTCCCCATTGGTGGCCATCATTACATATTGCAGGAGCGAATTGCGTAGTTTAACTCTGTGCTGTGTAAAGTACTTTATTTTGTCTGTTGTAAATCTCCCAACAATAGGCTTCATTAGAAGATCCCAAGTTCTAGTATTATGGGAGAGGGAGAAACACTTGTTTCTATTTTCCTCTGTATACAGTGAGAGAACCTCTATCATGTGCCGTTTACTCACTTTTTTATATATAAATGAAAACATTCCAAAGTCATAACCTTTCCTCATTACCCACAACAGTTCTTCCAGTGATAGGACATATATATTGGATTTCACCAAATAGATGAAACAGTGAACAAGACTCGGCTCGCAGTCATGAATCAAATATATCTTCCTACCATGGGCGCAGCCAGGATTTTTGTTTGGGGGGGCAGGCCTTTTGTTAGTGGAGGCAGGCCTTTGGGGGGGGGGAGTAGAACCTTATTTAGCTATGTATTTTTATTGATGGGGAGGCAGCTGCGCCCTTCCCGCCCCCTCTTGGCTATGCCCATTCTTCTTACAATGAAGCCACACAGGTAGTACATTCAAAGCATGGGAGAGAATTAAAGCAGGTGGAGAGAATTAAAAAAATATGCTGTGCCAGTTCCAAAGTGGTTTTGTAGAAGGGAAATCCACAGCTGCCAGTGCTCTGCTCCCAAATATATATTTTGGAGCTTTCCATGTTTTACTACTAGTAGGAGAATTGCTAACAGCAGCTTACCACCTCACTGGGCAAAGCTTGGAGCTTCCACCCTAGTGAAATCCCCTCACTGGTGGTACCCCTTTCCACTGGCAAAAGCCAACAAAGGGAAAACTAAATGCTAACCTAACCCAGCCATCAACATGGTAGGGGGCAAGGTGTGATTGCACTATTCCCTGGAGAAATGACATTGTATTTGGTAGCCCTAGGTCTATGCTAGTGTGAGTATGGAAACATTAAAACAACAGCAGCCAGAAACTACTCATCTGCAAAAGAAGCCTTTTGGTATTATTTGCATCACTTGGTTCATATAGTGTCATGAGGATCTATTGCTACATCACATCTTGCAGATGCAAGAAGGCTAGATGGAGTGCAGTGGTACTAAGGAGGGGAAGTAGTCTCCTGCTCAGCTCAGTTTACTACAGAAACTTAATGGGATCACATTCCACCTAGAACTGAGTCTTGAAACCTTAGCATCAAATCTGCATTAATTATTTAGAGAGAAATAACAATATACTCCATGAAAAATACATTTTTCTGCTTCCCAGAATTTTCCTCCTCTACAGGATATTAAAAAATATTTACAATGGTTTTCAAATAGTGAAATCAGATCACTAAACATAATGTAAAATACTGTTCGTAGGAATCCAGTTAAAGATAGCATAGTCCCAATGTGAACTATAAATATTTCTCCATTCAGATTTCTTACGTAGGAAGCAGTTGGAGATGACTATCAAATTAATTTTGTCTGCCTCGTTATATAATGTGCTGGCAGGATGAAGAGTATGCTGCTGTTACAAGGTATCCCAAATGCAGAAATGTAGATGAGGAAATCTGAAATATTTTAGAAGAATTTCTGAACATGTGCACATCTCTATGGCTAGTGAGGCTGACTGTATTTCAGTGCAGTTTTTGTATAATGTTCCTTAGAGTAGAACCTGTTTTATGTAAGTAGTATATTTAAAAAGCTAATTTCTTTTCTCCTTTCTGCACTGCAATCCACAAAGTGTGACTAATAATAGATTTAAATTTGCTAAGTGCATTTACTCCTTTGTGCCATCATAAAGAGAATCTATTACTGTAAAATTGAGGCTTAGTTCCAAATTGCGCCATTATGAAGTTTTCTTCCAGCAATGTTTTGTCTCTAATACACTTCCCTCATTGTAATTCTATTGCAAACCTGATGTCTAGCATCAAGTCTCACAATAATTATTTTAAATTGCTACTAGGAACAGTAGTCCTGGTGGGATATATTACTACCATTCTAACAAGATGAATTTCAATGCACTTGTAACCATATTATAGAGTATTATGAAAGAAGGAGGATCTTTGAGTAGAAGGTAGACAAGCATACAAGGAACACTGAAAAATTATTTTTATCAGCCTCATTTTACACACTATATTATGTTTTATGAAGTTAATTTAAATATCTAAACTGGTATAGTCATGTGTAATAATGCATTATAACATACTCAATTATAATGTACTACTTACTCTCTAGGTGAAGTGATCTTGATAATTTTATCATTGTTATTACTGTCCTTAATATTATATAACACAAAAGGGCTAAAGATTACAGAATGTAGTCTTATGATAGTTAGAAACAATTGAGAATTTAAACACACTAATTGTAAGTCTTTAGACTTTTAGCATTCCAGATATTTTTATCCTTGAACCATTAGAACGTTATCGCATCATCAGAAGTGATGCAGTCCCTGCCTGAGGACTTACAAAGGCCCATAACATATGGAGGGCAGTGAGTGTGAAGACTCTGTGTGCACAAAAAGATCCCTCAAGGCCAGGTATGTAACATTGGTGGCAACGATATCTGCCCCTCAGGAGCAATACAGACTTGGAAGCTTCCTCTTGCTATACAGTGGCTTATGTTCTAGCTCTTGTTTTGCACTTTTTAGCTGCCTTGAGGTTTTTTTGTTTTTGTTTTGAAACAGTGATAAAGAATACTGTAAATATATTTCCCTGTGCATTGCATGCTTATTTGCAATCAAGCCATTGCATCAAACTGCAGTACATCACCCAACCATTATAATCGTGGTGCTGCAAACCTGTACAAATCAGTAGTTTCATCTTGCTGGTGCCTTCCAGCCCATATGTCACTGATCAATCAGCTGTCAGTCTACTTGCTCCCGAAGTTCCTACATGTTGTTGGTCTGAGCACCTGATACAAGGCGATAGGCAGAGGGCCAATGAGCACACCACCCAGCAGCCAATAAAAGGGCACTGTTTACTGTACTGAAAGTGTTTACAAAGTCATTAGGGAGGTAACTTTTAAGTGTCACAATTATCTTGGGTTATTACCCTAGCCCTTCAGCACATCTTGTTGCCAATGATGACATCAGAATAACAACAGCAGATAAAACACAACTCAGCAGTGACTGGGGAAAACACAGATCTCTGCCTGGTGCTAAAATAAGATCAGAATAGATAATAGGCCAAGCTTTCTTGGAGAGAGCATCTTGTAAGATATGCATAAAACTTTCTAATATTCTGTACAAGTAGGAGAAAGAAAGTTGTGTATTATAAAGAACTGGAATAATTTTTGCAGTTCTTCTCACAGTATATCATCCACATGCCTACACTGTCCCAATTCCTGAGATCCCAGATCCTTCCTATTATACTTTCAGTATTATGCCTTGAGATGCGCACAGCTCTCTACTCTCAACAGTTTCCAAAAACCTCTCCCTCAATGCTTCTAATGCTGTGCAGCAGGCCTTTTTCACTACGACTTATCAGTGATGAAAACTATTCACCAGAATTGAAATCCAACAGAAAAACAGACTGTGGGGTTTTTCTCTCTCTCCCACGTCCCAATGCAGTGGAAATTCACAGATAAAAATGAAAACTTTTCAAAAGATTATTCGAAGGGCAGCGCCATAAGCAAACCATTTTTGTAATTCTTTTCATAATAAAATATTGATATCTTCTTGGAACTCATCAATGAGTCACCACTACTGGGGCTTCTAGGGCATATTGTACTTGAAACTTTTATATTCCAAATGTGTTTGGAAAGCTAAGCCGCGGGAAAGAATGTATTTTTCCAGAACTAATGGAGGACACAAATTCAATCTGTAAATGGTCCACATTGAGTATAGTTTTATATTGTATCCAGCATCAGCTGCAAAGTCATTGCACAGTTCTCTTATGTTAGAAGAAATGTAATGGGATAATGATTAGAAACAGGTGGTGTCTTCAGTTTTTATTTTGTGCTTTGTTCACTTTTGAACATATGATAGGTCTCTACGAATATATTTCCCTCCTCTTGAATTACATTATGTTCTGTCAATCCAGTACAATACCATTGATCTAGAAGAGGATATTAAAATGCTGCTGCTCCAAGGATGTGATATGGAAAAAAATATGTTGTTCGTATTTAATTCATTTTGAAACTGGCTTTCAGTAAATTAAGAAAAGAAAACATACCTTATCATAATGTCCCAAGCACTCTTATACTTTCCTATACTGTACACATTGTATAGTATGTACTTAGTTTGTAGCTGCAGTAGGAGTGGGTGGGGAGGAGAACAATGGAGCCACAATGAATAGGTGAATGAGCAGAATCAATTTAAGACAGACCCATCCAGAGTGAATCAGGAATGCCAGCACCAAAAAAACAAAAACAAAAAACATTTCCCTAAATTGGCACCTAATCCAGATCCATAGTGAGCCAGAGCAGAGCAAAAGCAGCCATATATCTGGCCGTAAGAGTGGGCAAGCTTGCGGAGGTCCTGGTGGATCAAACCAAAGAGCCATCTTGTCCAGCATCCTGTTCTCCCAGGGGCCAGCCAGGTGGCTGCATGAAGCCCACAAGCAAGCCCTGAGTGCAGTTGCACTCTTCAAAAATTGGTATTCAGAGGCAATCTGTCTCCAATATTGTATACAGCTGTCATGGTAAGAAGACATTGATAGCCTTATCCTCCGTTAACCAAGCAAATAATCAGCCCCTTTACATATAGGTCCATAGCAGACCAAACTGAAGATGTTTCCGTAGATGAATCCTGCATGAGCTGAGAAGGTAGACAGAAGCCACATTAACACGGTGCCTGAAGATATTTCCAGCCCAACCCCAGTGGCCTGTCATTGCCTGCTGTCTTCACTTTATTTTCACCCATTCTGGAATTCAAATGGGCCTATTGAACATAGAAACTGCCTTTCTGTGAAAAATGAATAAATAACACACATAACATGATCAATTACACCTCATTCTTTAGATAAATATCTAAAGAATCTTAAGAAAAATAAGCCCTCTTCAAACTTAAATAGCACACAGAATGGATATACCATGGTGCTTCTTGTTCCTAGTCCTGATCTCCATGTTTTCTATACAAGTGATCTGAAACCTTACAAAAAGCAAGGTGCTTTGTCACCTGGAGAGAGCCTAGATGTATACAGCTTTTATGCTGTATTTGTACTGCACATGTGGAGTTTGAGAGGAGATAGCAACTATGAGCATGTCCACTTGTTCATTCCACAAGAAAATCAGCCATGCGAAAGGGACTATAGTTGCTTGTTAGATCATGCCAAATTAAGTGTTCCAATAGCTGGCATTCTCTCTTTATGGAATGTTTACATCATCTGCACTTGCTGATGTTACTTTCCTTGCCACCCTGGTTTTCTGTACTTCCATGGGGCTTTTTCAGATCAAGTTAGTGTGGGTAGTCAGCAAGGCTGGTAGACTGCTGGATAAATGTTTAATAGAGGAGAAAACCTCTGGCCCATAAATCTGATTTGGCCTCTAAGGCCATTTTGAGCAAGACATGCCCACCTAGCATACAGCTGACATCATATATGAGCAGGTAAAGGCAGGGCTTGGGAGAAAAGGCTTGTAGAAAGAGATTTGTAGGTACTACTGGTCAGCAGAGCCCTTTCAACAGGGCTATTCAATTGCGAACAATCAGTTGGCACATTGCGAATGGGGCTGAAAAACAGACGTTTTGTGTTTTCTTTTGTGTATGGACCTTAAAGAAAATGGTGGACCTCTTTTGGCTTACCATTCATGTTTGTTACATAGAAAAAGGAACTGGACATCTGGTATAACAGAGCTGAATCATATCTTGGAATGATAATGTAGTCCAGAGATTCACTTTAAATATCATTCAGGATATTTTGAGGGGGCTTGTGGGCAGAATGTTGAATATAATGAATAAATATGGTGAGGAATCCCTGTGTATTTTTAAATGTAGCAAGAGAATACAATATCTAATTCCAGTTTGTTACTTGGACACAGTGTATTATCCCACCCAGCCTTGTCGTGGTCTTTTCAGTTTGGCTGTACTTGCCTTTTTTCATCCTTTCATCTCTACCTCCTGCTCTTATCCTTGGAGATTTCAGTATTAACTCTGATGATTCCTCAGTATATTGATTTCTCTCTCACCATCTCATTTGATCTCAACCATCAATTCGCCTTTGCAACTCACAACTATTATCATGTCCTTGATTTTATCCTTGCCAAATATTCTTCTATGTCTGACCTCTGTTTTTCTGAATTTAGCTTCTCTGACCATCACTTAGTCTCTCTTTTGACATCTAAAGTAGAACATGACAGACAAAACTCATACATTTTCCATCAAATCTTCTCCCTTTCCTCATTTTTCTGTCACCTCCCTGCCTTTGAGGCATGTAGCCATGGAATCATCCTTTGACTCTTCTTCCTTATCTTTCTCTTGCTTAACAGTAGATGTTACTGTTTGTTTTCCAACATCACAAATGTGTTCTTTCCTCTTGGTGTCTATTGATAAGCTACTAGCACATGTTCTTATTACCTTTCTACTAGATTACCAGTGTCACCCTCTCCCCTCCTTCTGAACATTCCCTCTTGCTAGAATTACCCAGTTCAGTCAATAAGGAATGACTTCTCTGCTGATCTCACCTTACTCATCCATCACAGTTTTCCTCTCTCTTTTAAGTCCTTTTCTTTTTTAAAAAAATCAGCTTCAACATTCTAGTCCTTATTTTTAAAGCCCTCCACATGTCTTCCCCAATACTTATTCTATCTCCTCACCTTGCATCCCAACTTGTGGGCGCAGTAAGCCAGTGGTCACCAGGGTAAAGCACAGAAAGCAATGAATGACATGACAACGTTTTGGGATTGAAATGGCTACCACTTTATTGATTACAGGTGTAAGAAGGCCTAGGCCTAGGCATTGGGTATATATCCTGGATCAGCCAATTCGGTTGCTGGCTGATAACTTTGTCAGGGTCAATCCTGGTTTAAGGATCCTCATTTGAAGGACATCAAATATGGGCAACCTCTCTAGGACACCAATTGGGGAGTTATATGACCCATTAGCCCCCATCTGCGCATATGGACAGAATCCTTCCCCTTGGGACCCCTTTACCGGGTGTCATCATACTTTCATCTGGAGGAGAGTGGGGTTAAGGCTCCTTCCCATTCCTGCTGATTAGACTAAGGATCCAACCCAGCCTTTTTCTACCAACAATTTGTGACAATTGCTGTGACATAGGCAAAGCTACCAGATCAGCTCAGTTGGTCTGCAGATAAATTCCTCCTTGGCCCCAAACATGGCAACTGATACACTCCACAGCAAAGTCATATGCACACATTGCTAAATCTGAAGAAGTGTGCATGCACACGAAAGCTCATACCAAGAACTAACTTAGTTGGTCTTTAAGGTGCTACTAGAAGGAATTTTTTTTTTTTTACTATATACAGGATGGGAGGGTGGAGTATTCAGTGTTGACTGTGCTGGTGAAAGGCAATGCTGCTGCTTTTTAAGTTTTGGAGGCAGACCTGAGTGAAGACAGGCTTACTCAGGTCTGTTTCAAAATTCCTATCCTGCAGTCTAAATACCAAGGTAAGGAAGTCCTGTCACTCCAGGCAGCCAGCTGGTGCTGATAATACTGGCCATTCAACTGCACACGAGGTCCGTCCCCCCCAGCTAGCCTACGCTGCTGCTGAGAATGGCAAGTTGTCTTTGCTCCTTCTACACCAATCATGTTCATGTACTGCTGGATTTTTCCTCCTGCTCTTACATTTCCCTCATATCATCTGCCCCGCCCCCAATTCCTCAGGCTGCCTCCATCTCCCTGTAAAGTCTCTCCTCAGAAACCTCTTATTTAACAGACTTTCTGAATCATCCCAGCCTCATTATCTGTTCTCCTCCATTTCCCTGACTCTTCTTTTCTTCCGCTAGCTTGCTATTAATTGTCAACCCCTGAAGTATTTTTCAGCTAACCTATATTATTAAAAAAATACTGCAATTTGTGTGAGATGCCTGCTGTTGCAATAACAATATACACAGACCCTATCTATGTACTGTGTGCATAATCACTTTTATTTGTGTGACTTGGGAAGGTTGATACTGTGTGCTGCAGCCATAATGAGGTGGACTTCCCCCAATAGAGAAAAATTAAAGGTGCCATGTTACTCTCCACCAAAAGTGCTTTATAACATAGTGTTTTCACAAAACCCATTGTGATCTAGATATAGAATAAAATACTTTGTCTACCATTGTTTCACACTATGCATTTACTAAGTCATCTAAAATCACCTATCAAACTTTGATATCGTATTTTACAAAGGCTCTAGAGCTATACTGCTTTATATTCTTGGACCAATGTTTTATTTATTACATTTTTTATCCTGCATCTCACCCAAGACATTTAGGGGCAGTTCTCCCCTCCCCCATTTATCCTCACAAGGTCACTTCATGACCGTGCAGGCTTTTGCGCCCAAGTCTCCCAATGCTGTAACAACTACACAACACTCTTCCTATGCTTAAGGTTGTTGTTGTTTAGTCAGGGGTTAATCCACTCACAGTGCAGGTATGGCGGCTGCAGGTTAACAGTTCTCATGGGGCATGATAGAAATCTCTATGCATTTTTATTGTATTTTAATCTGTTTTTATTGTAGCTTATGATGTTCTGATTGCAAATTCTTATAAGCATTATAGAAGTGTGGGACAGAAAGTAATTAAGGGGATATGGAAGCTCTTAGTGTGCACCCCATGTCCCCATTCAGCTGTTATGCATGCCTGGGAACCCAGTGAGAAGAACTGGTGGGAAGAAGGGTTTGTACAGCTCTCCCACTCACTCAGTGGTTTGTTGCAGCACCTGCATGCAAGCACACAGGTGGTGGAGGGTGTGAAAGTAGAGCTCTAGGGTTTCAAGTGGATCAGTGAGGCCAGAATTATTATATCAGGGCCATGTTTCGGTACTAGAGACTATTGTAACGTAAGATGGAACACGGTTCCTAGAAACTGCAAATGGGAAAGTGCTATTGTGTTCAGATTCTGCTTGGAGGGCTTCCCATGGGCATCTGTGAGAACAGGATGCTGGACTACATGGGCTGCTGGCCTCTTCTTATGTTCTTATTTCAAAAATATGCCCGCAAAGGAAAAAAGCAATTTTTTTCTTGACTGGACTCAGTGCAGGATTAAACCCTGTGGAGGCCCCTAGGCAGTTGAAACCTCAGAGGTCAGCTCACATTGAACTAAGAAAGCTTGATTGTAATTTTCTTTCAAGATCAAATAAATTTTATTTTGATTCATTGACACAGGACCCTTAAAACGCATGGGGCTCATAGGCCAGTGCCTGCTCTGCCTATTTGGTAATCCAGTACTGACTGGACTTCATTTCCAGTGTAGCTAAGACTTCATTGGTCAATGGGTGTCATACTATGAATCTCAGCTATTATCTTTTTAAAGTTGGTCAAACTGCTGAATATGGTGAATTCCACTAGTACTTTACTTTTTCAAAATGAGCTGATTGCAAAAGATAAGTGAACTTCATGAATGACCCTCTGAGTACGAATAAAGTTTTTCTAAAAATGAAATTGCACAGTACTGCAGAAAGGACTCTTAAGTGCTAAATAAAAAATGCCTTAAGAGTGAGCTCCTGTCTTTACCTCCTGGGACTGATCACATCCTTTGGCTTAAAACATGAAGTAAGCTTTAATTAGAAGTGAAAATTATCTTTGAAATGTTTAAGTGATATTTATTTATTTGATTAAAGATGGAAATAGATTTATCTGCTTGCTCATAAAAACAGAGAGAAAAATATGTGGGTTGTGGTATTTTTGTTAGTACAGTTCAATCACACAAGACATTTCTATTATTATGCTAAGAAAATATTATATGGTTCTAACAGTTGATGTGTCTGTTCCAGATTCTAATATTTCTCAATAGATTATTTGTCCAGAAACAAGCAAACTGAAATTTAGTAGAGCTGAAATACTGGAAATTAACTGCATGATGTATTAACCCAAATAATAATGTTCCTGACGTAGGGGAAAATGATGGAAATTAAACATCTAGTTATGCGCACTGTGTCTGCACAATGTGCTGCATGCACCGCATGTGTTAGAATTTCTTCTGAGATCTTTTTTTAATCTTTTATTCATAGCATTGCAGGTGATGAAAAATTTATGCCTTGAGTCTGGCATTGAAATTAAATGCAAAATGAAAACAGTAGCAGTTTATACTGACAGCTTAAATATCTTTATCTAGCATACTGTTATGCTATAAAAATCACTGGGTGACGACTTTTAAAATTTCCCAAGTGCAAAAATTGAATGGTTGTACAATAAAGAATAATGGTATATATACAGATCATAACAATAAAGTTGTATATCATTAATAATCAGTAGGGTTAAATAATTGTAAAGATTTTCATATATATATAAGTAATTTTAAGCTTTTTTAATCCTGTACAAGTCATATAAAAATCCCAGTGTCAGAAAAGAATTGATTTTATATTATATATAATGAGTCTGATATTTTCTTATATGTCAAATACGAAGAGCTCATCTTCCTGAAACCTGAATGTAGTCATCTAGGGAAGGTTAATTATTCAGGAGATGCAGTTCATTAATCAGAATTTTCAGTATGTTTATGCTGTGTAAGAATGTCAACAGTTGATCCTATAGACGCATTTCTGAAGCAGATTTTTAATCTAAAGCTTTCTTAAGGCATCCTTAAAATGCTCACCATGCTTGAGTTTTCATCAGGAGTATGATCATAAATGAACTGGCTTTAAAGTTTTCCTATTAACAGGAGGTGTTCAGTAAATTGTTCTTTTACACAATTGCCCTTGCTCTGGGGCTTTTTGGTGTTCTGGGAATTTTGCTGGTGGAATAACACAGAACTGCTAATTCATAATGCACATTAATAACAAGGACATGATTGCGGCTATCTTTAGTGAACACTGCAGTGTGACACATCTAAGAATTGCATAACTTCATACGATCAAATTAAGCACATCCACAAAGGAGTTATTTAGCAACTTAATAAAGAGAGTTGGAAATATTGGGTGTCTGGGTGTAGTCAAATAAAACAAATGACCAGTTAAAGTCTGCATATTGAAGGTTATAATGTGGTTCTTACCATTTTTACCTCTAATTTCTGATTTGTAGCCTTTTATGTAAAAGTAATGTGTATAGTTCTGTAGATAACTGTTTACAGTGTTAATTGTCCTAAAAGTGCTCTGAAAATGTATTTGGTTCAGTAATTCATTTGCATTTTAATGATCTTCACAGCATAAGGTTACAGAATCAACTTGATAGACCTATGACTCTTTATAGCATAGTGGGTAAAGTGCTGTGATACTTTGCTTGTTTCATAGCATTGATAATGCCCATTATAGAAAAGTAGAATACACATACCTTGATAATTAGTAGCAACTTGTATGTAAATCCAGTTTGCATTTTATAATTTTGCTGTATTAATATTCAGATGTTCTATATTTTGAAATATAGGGCATTTTAAAGCAAACCAGTCTCTTAGCACTCAGGCAGATTATACTGTTGTGAACAGATGAAATACTTCACATTTGGTTGAATGGTTTGCACTATAACTTTTTGTGAAAACACTTTTTAATTGTATCTGTTGTCCAGAAGATATACTTGTGTTTTTGGGGAACAGAAATCAATGTGCTAACTTTTACAAACACATGAAGTAACATATTCCACTGTTTTATATCAACCATTTTAAATTTTCTGTGTAACATTTCTCTCATTTCCTTTATCATATACAAATTTAATATCACCATGAATAAATCTAAATTGTTTGCTTCTTTCTTCCTAATTCCTGAAGCAATGTAAAAGCCTAGAGAGGTTTGAAGTGACAGGATTACAAGCAGTCTTTTGCATACATGGCCTTTAGGGAAGAGCGGCTACCTTGCATCTAATAAACAAGAAAGTGAATTCGTTGAATAATGAATTAAGTGGCATAAGTTGTGATAACAAGGAGCAAATGTAACTTCAGACGAATGGTATTTGCTTTGTGTGGGGTTATCTGAGAGGGCTGAAGCTCTGCCAAGAGAGATCGAAAAAAGGCTCATTATATTAGGATGTTCTTTTGCAGAACACAGCTTAAAATGATCTTCCTTTTTTGTTGTTTGTTGAACTCTTGTGTGTGTTTCTATCAAATCAGCCATCTCCGCCAGGGGGATAACAATGATTCTTTTAGACCTTTGCATGTTGTGTAAAATGAAAACTCCTAGTGAGTTTTAGATGGGTCAACCAATGATTAAATAGAGATGTCTAATTGGTTGATCCATATTAGGGTCAGCAGCTGGTTACAGGATAAAAGCTTGTGGTGCCCCACTTGCATAGTTCTGAACCAAATTAAATTATTAATCTATTCTTTGCTTCAGTGTAGCTTCACAGGGATTCCTAACCTGCCATGCCAAATAAAACAGAACTACTGCTTTACATTTTCATTATGACGAATTATGTTTTAAATTGCAAATGTTCTCCTGTTTAGCTTGCACTGCATAGCTCAGTCTGGGTCTAGAATTCACTTAGACAGCATTGTTTCTAAGGTGTTTTGTTAGAATGTGGGTAAATAAATGTAAGGCACAAACTTGGTTGTTGACCAGAAATCTGGATTGTGTCCTGAAAATGTCAGATTGTAGCACTTTAATGGGAAATATAACAGGAAGACTGCAGTCCTAAACACATTGACTTAGAAGTATGTTTAAATTATACTGAAACAGTATTCAATAATACTATTTATTATTCCTATACTGGATGCTAGGTCATTACCAGGTAAAAATGTGGTTATGATTGTGATGCCAGTGTTTCCCCCTTAAACAAGCGAATACTTTTTTTAAAAAAGCAGTGAATGTCAATTTGTGTATTGTTAAAACTTGCAAATTAACGAACAACATAATCTTTAACTAGTAATAAGGAGGCAAGTTCCTTGAGTTTTGAGTAATTATAGCATTGCCTTTATTTTTTCTTTAATTAGTTGAAGCTAATGTGCATGATCTAATAGATGGAATATTGTGCCTTAAAAATTCTGTATAGTAAATTGTTATGATACTAACACTTTAACATAAACAGCTCAGACGAATCTGAAGTTATAATTATTCAGAATTGTCAGCTGAAAACTGTTACAGCATTGTTCCTTTGGACTGTATTTTGAAAAATATTTGCTGTATGTATTGCCAGGTGCTTGCTTTATATTTCTAATTAACTGACTCTAAGACATCTGTTGTGAATTAGTAGCTGATCATCACATTACTGTGTTGTTGCTTAAAAAAACCAAAACACCTTTTAAAGTCATAGTTTTTCTTAACCTAAAACTCATTCATTTGACTATTTCATATTCAATGAAGCTACAATGTCAGGAAGACTTCATAAATTACAGAAGGCACTAGAAAAGGATGTGTGAGTGACTTACTTAACACATCTATCTTTTGTGGTTTAGGGTTAATGTTTGAAAGAGCAACTTGAGCATATTCCCTGTGGCATGAAGTGTGAATTGTACCCATTTTTGGAACTCCCTATTTTGTCAGTTGTGCAAGCTCCATCTTTGCACATTCCCTTGGAAGTTCAAACATGATGGATACATATATGAAACTTACTTAAAATGCTTACTCTCCATCCATTGCAGCACATACTGCAAAGCTTCCCTTTGTTTTTCTAACTATCTGAATTTACTTTCTGCCATCTTTATAGTTTTGCTTTTCTTTTGGGTGATCTCCAACCCTGACTCCATACATCCATCAGTGACACGCCATCTTGAAATGATAATAGAAATAGTGTCAGGAGCAATTTCAAGAGAATATTGGTAGCTCTCTAGCAATATGATATTTTCTCTCCTTCCCCCCTCTCAAAAAATGGGCACAGAGCCAGGCAACAGTGGCTCAGAGGGGCAAATTTGCACTTCATTAGGGCCCTTATTGGACCATTTAGGAACAGATCAGTTGTCTGCATTTAAATTTGATCTTAATATGGCTGCTCATAAGAACAGCCTGCTGGATCAAGCTATTGATGATCTTGTCCTCCATGAATTTGTCTAATCCACCACTGCTTCTTGTGGGAGTGAGTTCCACGGTGTAACTACTCACTTTGTGAGGGAGTACTTTCTATTGTCTGCCCTGATTCTTCCAACATTTGGCTTCGTTGGATATGTTACTATATAAGGGGTTATGCATGCAAAGAAAAGGGACAAGAAAGAGTTAAATTAGGGGTGCTGGTTAATTTTTGGTGTGTTTGCCTGCATCTGCAACTGGTTAAGCATGTGAGAATGACTCAGCACAATTATTTTCCACTTCTTCCAGCTGCTTCTAGGCTGCAGTCCTGGGCACATTCACTGGTAGATCTTATTATTTCAAAGAAGGCAACTTCCACGTAAAAACATATAGTCCTGCAGTCTGACATTGTGCAAACTCACAATGTCCTGGCTCCCATTCCAAAACATGTCAAAAGATGCTCTTATTTGTAAGGAAGTGGTCTTTATTAAAGCAGAGGAATGGTACAGACACTAGCAACATAAAAGGAGCTAATCCAGTCCCAGAGCTCTCACCACGTGAAGGGTTGGGCATACCATCTAGGTGTAAGGGCTGAGGTATGAGTCTTCATGAGTCAAAGATCAAGGACAAGAGGTTTAAGACTGCACAGGAGCTCAGAACTTGTTCCATGCCCACCTTACTTACAAGACTATTCCTATGGGAATGTCTAGCTTGCAAGTGGGCATTAATGTCTAGATGAATTAATCTCTTTCCTTCTCTGGAGGCCTCGCTTTGTCCTAGCAGAGAGTGCTGGACCCTTCTCCCCCTCTGCATCCTGCTCAGCCAGCCCAGTCTGTAGCCCAGAGCCCTTTCCAGACTCCGACAGCACTTTTTGCCAGCTCTTCTTCCAGAACAGGGTAGAAGATTAGGGGAGCAGCAGGAAGAAGGGCAGATTGGTAAAAAGGAAATCCTCTTATGCCTCTTCTGTAGCATAATAAGCAGATTTCTTTTTAGAATCTGTAATGGATATATAGAAAACTTCATTGTTTTCACTTTTTGTTGAAACTCTAAAAGAAAGCAATTTTCTAAAATAATTTCAGAAGCTGAACAGCAGAATTATCAAAGTCTCAAGGAGGGCCCTAAAGGAGTGTGCCTCCAGTTTTTAACAGAGCACATCAGAAGTACAGCAGTTAAGATAAGGGTTTTTGTTCATATTTTTCTTGTTGGCCACGAAAGTTATTTGAATGAATTGAGAACTAGGAAATCTGCATTACATGAGCATAGTAAGCAACTCTTTCTTTCAATGAACTAAAAGCATTTTGCTCACATGAATTAACCAAGCATTTATTGTAAAAATGGTGTATCTGTATTTGTACAATGATTTAGTAGAAGGTGACTAAAGGCTAACATATTGGCACAATTTTTACCTTCAAAGAGTAGATGCTTTGATGCATCTCAGCTGAAGACCCAGGGAACACTAACTTCAGCAGAGGGAGTTACTGGTAGGACAAAATCCTATCAGGCATGGAAGGATCACAACAAGCAGGCCAAGGTCTTTGAGGTATTGGTCAGAAAAAAATAGTAATGAGGTCTAATGAAGGCTGGTTGGTCTGATCCTGTTGTCCTACAGTGTAGAGGCTGTGAATACTGAGCTGTGAGTGTACTTTGAGTCCAGCGTAGCCCCTCCTATGTCCTGAAAGGTTCCGGAGTACAAATGACAGCTCCTTCCCTCCATGTTTTCACTGAGCTTGAAGGAGGGGATCAAGCCTGAAGATTGTAGATGGAATGCTACTCAATGAGTTTATCAATTTATTTGTATTTATTACGTGAAAATCCAATTTGTTTTTGTCTTAATCAGTAGGGTCCAGACCCTCCAAGTGTCCCTATTTTCCAGGGTTCCTGATTTAGAGAAGCCATTCTGGTTTCTGATTTGATCCCGGAATGTCCCATTTTTCTTTAGGATGTCCCTATTTTCATTGGAGAAATGTTGGAGGGTATGGAGTTATCTGACCTCCAAGTCATCTGAAGGCAATCCTGTATAAGGATTTTTTTTTTTAAGTTTAATGTTTTAGTATGTTTTTAATATATGCTTGAAGATGCCCAGAGTGGCTGGGGCAACCCAGTAAGATGTGTGGGGTATAAATAGTAAAATTATCATTATAGAATGGGACGTCTGTATTTTCATCAGAGAAATGTTGGAAGGTATTGTAATGGTTCTAGGGGTTGCTCGTGCGTAAGTCGCCACCACTCCTGGCTAGGCTACCTGGTTGAACCCTTTCTGTCTGGACAGCCCTTCACTTCGTGGCTGTCTCAGTCGCTGGCAGAATCCGTCAGTGGGCGTTTCTTGAACTTCTTCCAGCAAAGAAGTTCTTTGACGCCAAGTCTCCTCCTACTCTCCCTGCGCGGAAGTCTTCTGCACAGGGAGGGTGTGGGCAGCGAAGGACCCGTGCTCTCCTGCTGGTCTCCGGTGAAGAGTCCTGGAGCCTCCTCTCCGATTCCCCCATCTGCCCCCTTCTCCACTGGTGTTACGCTGATTTCCTTCCCCAGCAGATGGGCTGCCTCTCTCCCTACTGGGACCCTCTCCGGCATCCCTCTGGAGCCTTCCCCCCGCCTCTAGCTCCGATGGCAGTTCCCTGACAGGTATGTAGGATCAGATTCACCAGTTTATATCATTCAGGTAGTGAATATTAGGTTCTATGTTCACTATAAACCAGGCATAGGCAAAGTCGGCCCTCCAGATGTTTTGAGACTACAACTCCCATCATCCCTAGCTAACAGGACCAGCAGTCCGGGATGATGGGAGTTGTAGTTCCAAAACATCTGCAGAGCCGAGTTTGCCGATGCCTCCTATAAACTAAAAACAGTACTATACCTCTTTAAATAGTCATGGCCTCCCCCAAAGAATTCTGGGAGCTGTAGTTTGTTAAGGGTGTTGAGAGTTGTTAGGAGACCCCTATTCCACTCACAGAAGTACACTTCCCAGAGTTGTTTAACAGTCATCCCTCCTCGCAATGTACTCTTGGAGAGTTGACATAAGGTATGCCACAGCCATCCTTAAGCTACTCTCATTTGTATTTATTTATTTATTCATTCATTTGAGCAGGAAGTAAACCAGCGTGTGTAAATGGATAATGTGAAAGTCACTGAGTGCATTGTCTGTGCCATCCCGGAATTCCCCTGCACTCAGGGAGTTCCCATCTGGCAAATTAGAGTAGCTCTCTGGATGCTTTGTAATGCCTGGGCAGGGGAAGACAGCAAGAACAAGTGTATTCGTTTACTTCGTTCAGCTGTCTAACCCATTTTTAGATGTGTATGCAATTTTCCCTTTAATTTTCAGATCCACAATTTGCTAATCATGTTTTGAATTGTAGCAAAGCAAAACCATTATACTAGTGCTATTCAAACAGAATAACTAGATCAAAAACAAAGTAAAATCTTTACAAAGTAATGTGGAAACAGCTAAGATAACTTTTAATATGTTTTGTTAATGATACAAGGAGAAGAAGCTGTCAAACATTTTTCTCCTGCAGAATGCAGCAGCTAGGGGAAATAAAAAATTCTATAAATAGTTTGTTTAAATAGCTACAGTGATCAAAATCAATGTCTACAGCAAATATTTGAATATTGGGATCAATTCAAATAATTGCTCATCAAGTCAAGAAGATTATTGCACTGATAAATTATTGCAAAAGCAAAGAAGTGTGTCTTAAGTGTAGATATGTTATTTGTTTAAGACTGAACTGAAAATGGAGTATATTGCATTGGAATTATAAGTAACAGAATAATGTTATAATTCAGTCTACCTAGTTTGGTAACTCTTAAGAACACAAAGGACTTGCAGAAGTTATAGAAAGAAAATACTGTTTTGCAAGATCCTATGATTAGGTTGTAGCCAACTAAGTTCTACCCAAAATAGACCCATTGAAATTAATGTAAGTTCATTTCCATTAACTTTAATAGGTTTACTTTGATTATGACTGATGTTGGATACAACCCATTGTGATGGGAAAGGGGGTCCACTGCTCTGCTGGAGTTGCAATAATCACCAGACCTTTCAGACCATGAAGCTGCCTTTAGTCCACACATGTATTTGGAGAACCACTTTTTAATTTTTTACCATATATTTTATGCTGATAGTACTGTTGTTGTGGTTCGTCTTAGATCAGGTTTCAACCCAGTAGTCAATTCAGACTAGCCAATTAAGAATTATAGTAATATGTGCTATTGTCAGGTATTTATGCTGACAGAAGACAATTGGTCTAGCCTGGCATAAGGCAACTTCTAATACCTTTAACAGGAATAAAATATAAATGGCTTCTGATGAAGGCCCTGTGCCTGTGACAGAACTGAAATTGGTTGAGTCATTTTTACAGCCTATGTTTTAAATGGTAAATGGGATATCAGGGTCCTTATTTTACTTCTGGTTCGAATTGATGAGGAAGAATATACTGAATTGAATTCAGAAGATAAAGCAGATATCTTAAAATCCTCAGGTCTAAGGTTCTGAACAGCTTCTAAAACTATCAAAACTTTTTGCTATGTGGTTATGTTCATTTTTTATTACTGTTATGTAGTAGCTGCATGTTTATTGAGCCTCTCTCCAAAAGTAGACCTTGGTCTTTTGCCTTTAGAGGAAGATCCAAAGAATAATATGCCCCCATGGGGCACTCTTCTAGGGACACTGCTAGTCTTCTTCTTCTATAACATTAAGATTGCTAGCTTGCTCTTGTCCCTCTAACAACAACTTAATATTTCAGTTTTCAGGGAATGATGATCCCTAGTATCACTTGCTGTGATCTGTTGTTGAAAGCACGCAACAGAGGTTGCTAAAACATTGAAATTAACCTTACTTTTTAGTATCATCTACATAACTGAGTACTATGCTAGATAAACACAAGAAGAGGTGATCTTAGGACAGATGTGGGGAATCATTGCCCTGCCAGTTGTTGCTGAACTACAATTCCTATCATCCCTGGCCACTTGTCATGCTGACTCAAGAAAATGGGAGTATAGTTCACCAACACTTGGAGGGTGAAAGTTCCCCCACATCTGTTTTAGGAGGCAATTCCCCTTATTTACTTATGTATTGGTGCTCTAGTAGAGAATTTGAATTAGCAGGGGACCAATTCTGTACAAGCTTACTCATAAATAATTCCATCTCAGTTCAAAAAGAGCTGGAATGGGGAATCTGTGACCCTCCCATCATTGACCATTGGTCATGCTGGCTGGAACTGATGGGAGATGGAGCCCACAAAACATGTGGAGGACCTCAGGGTTTTGCTGCAGAATGTACTATCCCTGGAGGGGAATGTTGGAACGCGGTGTGTTGGGATGTTGTGCCCCACCTTTCATCCTCCCCCCAAGAAAACCCCACACAAGGTGCTTTACAAAAACCGATATAATACAAAGCTAGCTTTTATTAAAGCCCTAAAAGAGAGAAACATGCTAACAAACATAATTTAAAACCAAGAGTGCAGCAGCAAATACTTGGTACATAGGCGCCGACTCCATGGGGCCTGAGGGGGCCCGAGCCCCCTCAAAAATTTGTTTGGGGGGGCTCCGCCCCCCCCAATAATTTAAGAAAATTGTTACCCAAATTTCGCTCTGTGCGTGTTATTGAGCGAATGTGTGGTCCCTGGAGCTGACTCCAGGCAAAAATAGGCAAAAATAAGATTGGGCAGTCGGGCGGAGGGAAGGCAGAAGCTTTCCTCAGGGTCTTACTGCCCACCTGCTTCTGTTGCTGCGTTTGCTCAAACTCAACAAAGAGCAGGGAATCCCCTGCCCTCCTGGCAAGCAGAGGGTTAAGGAAAGGATCGAGTCCTTCCTTCTAATTCTTTCCTAGTCACACTGCGTGCAGGCTCCAGGTGGGAGAGAGAGAGAGAGGGCTGGCTTGGGGGGGGACTTTTGCCTTCCTTTCCTCCCCCCCACCCCGTTAAACTCCTCCCCTGCATTCTTAGCCAGCTGCTTCTCCGCACACCCCTCTTGTGCTTCTTGTCCCTTCTGTGTTTTTCCTTCCCTCCCCATTTAAAACGTGGTGACAAAGCACGGATCCACATGGATCCTCAGGATTTTTGCATTGGGTCACCCCAAATTCACCATCAGATCACATTACATGTCCATGGCTACAGTCTGTACAAAAAAAATCACGCACCCACTGTTGCCTGGGGCTGCAATGGTGCAAAAACGTGGTTACAAAGCATGGATCCACAGGATCTTTGCACTGGGTCACCCCAAATTCACCATCAGATAACATAGCATGTCCATGGCTACAGCCTGCACCAAAAAAATCACGCACCCACTGTTGCCTAGGGTCACAGTGGTGCAAAAACGTGGTTACAAAGCACGGATCCACATGGATCCTCAGGATTTTTGCATTGGGTCACCCCAAATTCACCATCAGATCACATAGCATGTCCATGGCTACATCTTGCACCAAAAAAATCACGCACCCACTGTTGCCTAGGGTCACAGTGGTGCAAAAACGTGGTTACAAAGCACGGATCCACATGGATCCTCAGGATTTTTGCATTGGGTCACCCCAAATTCACCATCAGATCACATAGCATGTCCATGGCTACATCTTGCACCAAAAAAATCACGCACCCACTGTTGCCTAGGGTCACAGTGGTGCAAAAACGTGGTTACAAAGCACGGATCCACATGGATCCTCAGGATTTTTGCATTGGGTCACCCCAAATTCACCATCAGATCACATAGCATGTCCATGGCTACATCTTGCACCAAAAAAATCATGCACCCACTGTTGCCTAGGGTCACAGTGGTGCAAAAACGTGGTTACAAAGCACGGATCCACATGGATCCTCAGGATTTTTGCATAGGGTCACCCCAAATTCACCATCAGATCACATAGCATGTCCATGGCTACATCTTGCACCAAAAAAATCACGCACCCACTGTTGCCTAGGGTCACAGTGGTGCAAAAACGTGGTTACAAAGCATGGATCCACATGGATCCTCAGGATTTTTGCATTGGGCTACTCCAAACTCACTGTCAGATATTAAAAATCTTTATAAAATAGAGAATTAAATACATACAGAATGTTAAATTTTCAGTTTCGAAATATTAGTACTAGTTTAGTACTGTATTTCTATATTACAATAGTACTGTATTAGTTATTTTCAAATACTTAAATATTTTTAGGGTGTAAGACCCAATTAAAGCCCGTTATTTACATACAGTATTACAGTATTTACATACAGTATTAGGCATACTGTATTAACTTTATTAACTGTATTAAAGCATTAACTTTGAGATATTATTTTTATTTAATGAACCCTCAGCCTTATTCAAAGTAAGCTTAAATTAGCTATTTCACTTATTAATCAAAGTGCTATTACCGTGCGACAGCAATATTTTATGTTTTATTCTTTTAATGATAGTTTAGGATTTATTTAAATATCATTTCAGTCTTTTCAGAGCTATATATTCACTGCTCTGTAATAGTCTATAAGCATAATTGTTACTGTAAATTAAATTAGCTTTTTACGAAAATACCGTGCGTGTTTATGTTTTGTTTCTTTTTTCATAGCCAAAAAATGTTTCAGGCTTGTCGAGTTTCCCGGAGTGTGGAGTTATAGAGAGTCGAGTTTTCGGGGTTCTAATGTTGATCATATGACTCTAAAATACTTTTAAAAAACTTTAAAACTCACTAATTTTCATCTAAAATTTAGAAAACTTCCCGGGGCAGGACCCCGGTATGGGCCCCCCCAATATTTTTTATAAGTCGGCGCCCCTGACTTGGTATTCAAAATTTGTTTGCATCTTCTTTGTTTGGTGGTAAATAACCTGTCTTATTTATGCTTGAATGGAACCTGAGTAAATATGAAGTGTTTAGATTTTTTCTTTTTTATTAATATTCTGAGGTACACAATATTAACTTTTTTAGAAATTTGTAATCTGAAGGAATATGAAACATGGAAGTTATTTAATCTTTTGAGTTCAAAGAAAGCTATGTAAAATAAGAAATAAATACAACTTAAGTGCACTGACATTGCAGAATAACAGGAGCCAAGTAAAAATGTTGATAACCTGATGATTTACAGTGACTCTTGACTTCTGTGCTTCTCATAGACGAAGGGAAGAAAAGACTACAGGTCTGGGAGCCTTTTCTGATATAATGTTGGTAAAAGAAAACGCTAATGCAGCCTGATATCGCTGCCAAATTAGTAGTCACATTACTGAATTTTTCCCTTAAGAAATCAAATGAGGTGGATTTAGCCTGTGTATCTTTGAGCAATAATGGACCATTTCAGAGAAGTTGCAAAGTAAGACATTGAGATACAGATCAGGGGTGGAGCCCCAGGGCCGGATTAGATTAATTCCACTTTCACATCTATGCAAAGCACTGTTTTGAATTCTGTTCTCAGAAACCTACAAAGTGGCCCAAGCAATTCCATTTCCACTTATACTGATAACATATTAACACATACCATTTTTATTATTTGTAGTACATAATTTGTGTAAGAGCAGGAAGATATTTGAACAGTAGAAGAAAAACTTACACTGACTACTATATTATCAGCATTTTCAATGCGTTAGTAGTCAAAGTAGGCAGATTAATTTACTTATGGTAAGCTAAGTGCATTCTTGGCTCGTAAAGGAGAATCATTTGCTCACTTAAGCCAGATATCCCACTTTTGACGGCAAATGTCATTGCCTGGATTTCCCTTTGACAGTTTGGCAACCCTGTACCCCTGTTATAGTATCCATTTATTTGTCTTGTTTTCATCCAGATTAATCCATTCTGTTTTGACAAGTAGACTGATGGGTAATTGATAACTGTGATAGACACAAACAGAAGAGTTGGATACTGAATAATTCAGCACTTTTCAGTATCAATAAGAGAACAGGTTGAAGAATTTGTGTCTCTATTTACACTTAAACTAAACTAAGTCAGCCCAGACATTTATGCTGCCAGTCTATCAGAAAATCAAACAGTGTACATTCGGTTTCCACCCGACAAAATGTTTTATAAGCTTGTAACAATATGTGTGAAGCTGCCAGAATAATAAATAGGTACAGCAGCCCATGCATGCTAATGTTATGTTGTAAGCAGTTTTGTTGACAAGTGCTAATACTTCTTTCATACTATCATCAAAAGCAGCTAATACAACAGCCATTATTTGCTGGCTTTCCAAGCAAGACATGATGGATTGTGACCTTAATATGGGTTAGCCGAGTTTTGAAAGTTAAACAACTTGCAATAAATCATAGAATTATTACAATGCGGTTTAATTGGTTAAGGACTGTTTATTTCCTAAACAGGGTGAAAAATTTCTGTTTCGGCATTTCTAATTTGCAAAGTGCATTTTCATTATGAATGGCAGTTTAATATTCTGCTCTTTTGTCATGCAAAATATGCAACACACAAGCAATCTATTAATTGGACAAAAATGCATTGCAAGCGTAAATTATCCTTTATATCATCACTTGTGAGCTTTTACATCTATTAAATGTGCTAAATGGTACATACTACAGAATCCAACATGCAGGTTAGTCTTGAAACTTAATTCAACCTCAAGATTATTATAATGACCTTTATTTTTGGCAAAGTAAAGTAATTAAGTAATTGTAAACACATAGGGCAATTACCTTTTCCTTGGTGAGTATATTTTATTGACTTAGCAGTTTTGGGAATATGTGTAGTTTTATACTGGTATTGTTCTGGTATTATTGTAAGTGAATGTTCTTGGCTTCCTTTTGTTTTCTTCCTAACAAATTTCAGAATAAAGTTTCATTCATATGCAAATAGAAAATATTCTAAAAACATTGTAAGTGTATACTGTAGAGAAGCTGGTAAAATGTGGGCCGGATGAGGTAACTGTTAGGTCAAACCCAAACAGTGCTCACTAATGGTTCCTCAACATCCTGGGAAAAAATGACAAGTGTGGTGCCACAGGGTACTGTCCTAGGCCCATTGCTGTTCAGCATCTTTATAAATGATTTGTCTGAAGGAATTGAGGGGATGCTCATCAAATTTGTAGATGACAACAACCTGGGAGGGGTAGTGAATGCCATAGAAGACAGAACTGGGCTTCAAGATGACTTTAAGGGATTGAAGAGCTGGGGCAAAACTAACAAGATGAATTTCAATAGGGACAAATGTAAGTTTCTACCTTTAAGCAGGAAGAACCAGCTGCACATATACAAGATGGAGGAAAATCCAGTAGTACATGTGAAAAGGATCTAAGGGTCTTAGTAGACCACAAACTTAACATGAGTCAACTCTGTGATGCAGCAGCAGCAGCAGCAAAAAGAAAAAAGGGGAAAAAAGCTTATGCTATTTTAGGTTGTTTCATCAGAACTATAGTGTCCCAATCAAGGACAGTATTCATCACGTTCTATTCTGCCTTGGTTAGACCACACCTGGAATAATGTGTCCAATTCTGGGCACTACATGAGGTGGGCAACTAAGATGATCAAGTGTCTGGAAACCAAGCCTCATGAGGAACGGTTGAGGAAATTGGGTATGTTTAACCTGGTAAAGAAGAGACTGAGAGGATATATGATAGCCATCTTCAAATACCTAAAGGGCTGTCACATGGAGAATGGAGCAGGCCTGTTTTCTCCTGCTCTGGAGGCTAGGACCTGAACTAATGGATTCAAGTTACAAGAAAGGAGATGCCAACTAAACATCAGAGAACATTGGAGAAATGTTGGAGGGTATGGTAGGATGTCCATATTTTCATTGGAGAAATGCTGAAGGGTATGGAGTTATCTGACCCTGAGCCATCTGAAGGCAATCCTGAGACCTCCGGGGGTAGGGCAGTATATAAATTCTAATAATAATAATAATAATAAATAAATAATAATTAATAATATAGGGAAGATTTTTAAAAAATGTTTTTTTTAAATGTTTTTATATATGTTGGAAGCTACCCAGAGTGGCTGGGGAAACCCAGTAAGTTATGTGGGGTATAAATAGTAAAATTATCATTATGGAATGAGACGTCCCTATTTTCACTGGAGAAATGTTGGAGAGTATGTAATTGTATTCAGTTGAATAAAAAAAAAGTGAACTGGTGGATCTTCTCTAGAGCCAAAACAAGTCTACTCTAAATGGAATGAATTGTCCTTCTAGGCCAGAGCTTCAAGGGAGATGGTAGGAAATATATCTATGGAGATATTTGTATCTCAGGTCTGGCACTGTAAATTAATGTCTGGTTGACTTTTACAACATTCAGTGCTGGGCATGAATTGAAAGCCTTTCATCAACTTCACAGTTTCAAAATTGGGGGCAAGTATAACTATATAGCGTAACATTGTTTAAATATAGCAGTGTGTCTGTTGAACATTTGCTCTGGTCTTCAGAAGACCTTTTTGTTCCTCGGCTTCATTCCCCAGTGGAACCACCGTATGCATTTTTTCATTATGTATGCGCTATTCATTATTATGCTTTCTAAACACCACTGTTCTCAGTGGGGCTTGCAAGTTGGGAGATCATGTGACAGCACCTTACCGCCACTCAAAATTTCCATATTAGATTCAAATCTTTAGATTCTAAATACTGTAGCAAGAATTGGAGGTTTGAAGGGTGAATCAGACTTTTTATTCTTGATAAATCTGCTATAAACCTATTATACTTTTTGGAGCTGTGCTGTTTCTTTGTACTTTTGACCTTTCAGGCTGTAACACTTTATGGTTTATATTTTTGATTATTTGTTTTCTTTCATTTTGTTATGTTTGCACATTTCTTTTGTAATAAATTTTTTTAATGTATTTTTTTTTAAAAAAAAATCTACCACAAACGAGATGAAAATGCTAAGCGTTCCCCACCCATGGGGTAATGTTCTCTAGTTGTCTTACGTTTGGCTTACAGAAGCTTCATTGTAATATTAAATACTATTGCAATTTCTAAGCGGCATCATTGGAGAAGATTTGGAGGTCTTGGGGGCTACAGGGCGCAGACAGGAAAGGAAAGGCCTGTAATTTATTGTGTAATGAGGGGGGGAATCATAGACTGTCAGCCATTAAGTTTAAACAAACATTCAAATGCATATCCTTAGTCTTGAGATGTCTTGAGAGAAAAATGGACAATTTTTTTCTATCTTGTTTTAAATTGATAAAAACGTACATTTAAAATGCCTGACTTTCCATATCCTAAAAATGCTGACATCTATATCTATATCTGTGATTTAGTAAAAAAAATATGCATATAAATTGATTAAGCAGTTGAATAGTAAGAAGGTGGGCTGCAGGGCTCACGTTTGCTAAAGCTGAGTTAACTAATTAATGTTTGTAAAAAATTGTGGGGTGCTTTCTGCAGGAGTAGTGCTCCACCCTAGCAGTTTTAAGGTCATCATTTTTCTTACTGTACCTTTAATTAGATATGGTAATTACATTCTTGAATATATGACACTGCTACATTTGAATTCTTTTTGTGTTCCTTAATTTTGAACCCTGCATTTTGACAGCTCAACCTTTATGATTAATGCTTTAAAGGAACCCCTATATGGCTTGCCTGTTAGTGATCTAATTTTGTGCAGGAATGCCTGGGATGTTATGTTGAACTGATTCACCACCCAGGTGGCTACATTTGGACTAAATGAGCTGTGAAAGGTTTCATCTCTGCCCATCAGAGCCTTCCTTCATGGAGCCCCACAGTAAGCAGCCACAGCACCAACATGATTTGTCATAACCCATCAATAGAAAATAAATTATTACCATTCTCACTTGTCAATGGGCTTGTCTCCACTTCAGCTTGCCTAATGATTAGAAGCTCAAAGGGAACATTTCCAGCCTTTGTGGAGCATGATTATGACTGAGCACATTACTCCCCTATGCATCTTGGCCAGTAAAAACACGTAGAGGAAACAAATTAATTGGATGTTTGTGCCAATGATTAGACCATTATTGCACATGAATACTGGAGCATCTTATATTGCTTTAGCAATATTAGTGTGTGTTCCTTTCAGGGTTATAACATATCTATCTACAAAAAGAAACTATATGAAAATATAACTGATTAAAGTGATTTTGGCAAGATAAGAGCTTTCAGGAAGAAGGTAAAGAGAAAGATACATGTATTTAGTAAATATAAAAACACTGCCCATGATCCAGAGGAATGCATTAGGAATCAGTGGTACATGGTGGTTTGCTGCCTGCACAATGGGACTTCCTCTTTCTGTGTCCACTGTCCTCCAATCTTCTTCATGGGGCTGAGGGAAACCAAATTAATGGAATTATGGGGCATGAGGAATACAGGGAGAAAGAGGGAGACGAAATCCCATTGTGCAGCTGGAAGTCCTTGAGCAGGCATCCCCAAACTCGGCCCTTCAGATGTTTTGGAAAAACAAATCCCATCACCCCTGACTACTGGTCCTGTTAGCTAGGGATGATGGGCTTTGTAGTCCCAAAACATCCAGAGGGCCGAGTTTGGGGATGCCTGCCCTTGAGTGAACTGATAAAGGATTGGATAACTCATTTTTTAAAATAATAATTTTAAGCCCCCCTTCCCTTCCAGTAAAGAAAAATGGAAAAAAGAATGTTTGTTTCAGATGGTGTTGAATTCATGTGTTTGTCCTAGTCATTTTAAGAGATATTTTGTAAAGAGAGTATTAAAAAAAAACTTTTAAAAAATACCATAAAAGTTTGGGGGAATTTTCCTGGAGGTGGGGCAATTCCAGGAGACTTTGGGGTGAGATAGAACCTATCTTATTAGCATTTTCATGCTGCAATATGTTTGAGGTTAAACCACAGATTAAGTGGATTACTAGGTATCTTCTTTCTTTAGCTCCATCACCAATTGATTCTTTCTGTCTGTAGTCTTGCCTCTGCCTACACAGTCTTACTTCCTTTAGATACCCTGATTCTCCATCATTATTCTGGCCTGTCCAGCACCATTCTGTCTCTCTTCCTTTTCACATTTTTGCCACCAGCATGTAGACATTCTGGGCCTTTGGCCTGTAAGGACCAAACCAGTGGTCCATTTCATTAGCCACTTAATGCCTCACCCCCATCTCCATTGCCCTTGTGCTCTGAGTACTTGAATATAATTATGGGGGGAATGGCTTATCTGGAGTGTGACTTGTAATTAGGATCAGTAGGTCCAACATTACTAAAATGTTTCAGTCTCAGTGGCTCCTGATCTTGAAGGTCTAGATTTCTTAATATGATTTTACAAGCTACATGCAGAAAGAGATGTGTCACTAACCTTTGTTAACAAAACACATGCTCTAACAAGACTAGTTATTGCACTGTATATAGATAATCAGTTGTTCTTTTTCTGTCATACTTCAATTAAAAATACATCTTCTGTCCACTTTTAAAATAGCTGCATTTTAACATTACTGTATTATCTGGAAACACTAGAACATTCAAATCTTTTAAGAGGTTAAATAAATTGTATCTGTACATATGCATACATGCTACAACACTGATTTGGGTATGTCCAATATCTGCAGTTGGGCAGATAGAGATATCAAAATATTCTATAGCTTAACTGCAATTTCAATACTGCTACTTTTCATCAAATATTTTAGCCATAATGAATTAAAAGTAAATTTACTTTTTCTGGCATTTCAAGGAATTATTTTGTGTTTTGAATTGTTTGGCCCTCTGAGGTGAAATAACAGCATAAATATCTTGCATAAAAACCAAGATCATCACTCTTTTTCACTGCCTATCAAGCTGTTTGTGCTTAACCAAGCATTTATTTATCAGTTCTTAATGGTAAGGTCATACAAGGTTACTACACCTGAGAGAAAAATATGTTAGACAGGCATTCTAATTAATCACAAGGAGGGTTCAAGAAGGTCTAGTTTCTGCATGTAGAAAAAATTATGAAGTCTATTCCAAGTGTGGATCAGTGAAACGGCAGCTAATGATTGTTTCTTTCAGTGTCAGCTTTTGGGGACTTAAGCTTGTCATTCTGTGCTTGAGCACACAAAGAAAAATATATAAGATTTGTCAACCCACAATGGATATGTGTCATAACAATCCAGGGAGTGGTTGATGGGGCAAAAGATAAGGCTTCAACAGTAAACTTGGAACTATTTGACCATCTCATGTGTTTCCTACATCAGGCTTCCCCAACTTGATGGCCTCCAGTTATTTTTGACTACAACTCTCACCATCCCTGACCATTAGCCATGCTTTCTGGGGCTGATGGGAGTTTGATCCCAAAACATCTGGGAGGCATTAGAAAGGTCGGTCTGCTCTGATGGGCAGCAGCTTTCCAATGTCTCAGGCAGAGAAATATTTTACAGCACTTGCTATCTTTTAATTAGAGATGACAGGGATTGAACCTGCGGCCTTCTGCATGCACAGCGTGAGTTCTTCCCATAGTCCTGTGGTTCTTTTCCTCTGAATACATGTTTGGATTTGGATTTGATATCCCGCTTTATCACTACCCTAAGGAGTCTCAAAGTGGCTAACATTCTCCTTTCCCTTCATCCCCCACAACAAACACTCTGTGAGGTGAGTGGGGCTGAGGGACTTCAGAGAAGTGTGACTAGCCCAAGGTCACCGAGCAGCTGCATGTGGAGGAGCGGGGAAGCGAACCCGGTTCCCCAGATTACAAGACTACCACTCTTAACCACTACACCACATTGGCTCTCATGTCTTACTCTACTGAATCTGGATTTGAAGAACCATCCTTATGTGAAGCACAGGCATCTGCCTGCAGTCATCCTGCTTTTATTTCCAAATTAAAATCAAAACAGCTTACAAAAATGTAGTAAAATGCAGTAAAAAGAGCTGGATAAAACAATTCAGCATAAAACCAGGGAGGCAGCTGAAAAGAGAGTGAGCCAACCAAACATCTCTGGGGAAATAGTTTCACAACCTGGTTCCTGTAACAGAAAAAGCCCTGTCTTGTATCACAGCCAGTTGTAGTTCCAAAAGTGGTGATTGGGAAGGGTTGTATGGGAAGAGGTGGTTCTTCAAACAGTCTGGTCTCAAAATGTTTAAAACTTTGTAGGTTAGCAACAACACTTTGAATTGTACTTAAACATGAACTGGCCAGTGCAGATGAAACAGTGACCAGATTGCTAGCATTGATCCACTTTCTTATAAAATATGGAAACTACCTATGAACTCATGTGTCTCTCCAAAAGTTTGAACTTTTGTCACCTGGATTTCCTGAATCACTTTCCTTCTTTTCTTCCAGTCCTATAAGAACTGCTCTACCCACGCAGATCCTGGATTTCAACAGATATTCCATTAACTAAATTAAGTTCCCTGAACCTCTGTCTCCTTATAGCTGCTCCCACTCACACACCATCCTTGAGGCCTGAGTGGCTCTCAGATGCCACTGGCATTCCAGTCCTGTCCCTTCACGTTTCTATATAGATCATAGAATCATAGAGTTGGAAGGGACTCTGGGGGTCACTTAGTCCAACCCCCTGTAATGCAGGAATCCTGCCCACAGCCGTCTCGGGGTGGGCTTGAACCACCAAGCTTTTGATTAACAGCCAGACACACAGACTCATTGTGCCACTATGAAACAATGAATGAGCATGCATAGCCTGTACAATTTTTTTTTGAAAAAAGGTGATGGTAAATTTTTACCTAGCAGTCTGGAATAAGCACAATAAGAAATCAATAACAGCATGTGTATGGGAACTTGAGTTAGGGCTTAACACTGGCTCAGTCAACAAAACTGAGTGCCATTGGTCTATGTCTTGACATTTCTGGGAAGCCAGGAACATGAATGTGAGTGCTGGGTCTCCAGAAAGGTATGATACTTTGTTACTGTGAGAAAATAATAGGTGGCATGCTGTGAGGAAGGATGGGATGCAGAGGCAATGGGATGTAGCAGGATGAGACCATTCACATGTGAGTGTGTGGGCTTAAAGAATGTTGTGAAATTGTCTTATGACATATGTATTCATGTACATTGGACAATATTAAAAGAGAGGATTTGCCAGTGGTTATATGAATACTATTTTTAAAAAGCATTTGCAACACTTGCTGGAAGCATCAACTGACAGTTTATGGAAAACTCATTTAAATATATATTTAATTAAAATGTTTTCTTTTAATAGTTCTTAAGCCTTTTGATGCACAGACTGTGTAATTACGGTCTTTAGAATGATTAGATAAATGCTTGCTTTATAATTTACTTTTCCTGCAACTGTGTTTTCATGCAGGTTATCTTTATCTTGGGAGGCATATTTCATTTTGTGTCAGTTTACCCTCCCCCTCCATCTACAAAATGCTTTATCTGTGGAATATGTTTAAATATGCATGCTACTTCTACTATTGGATAATACTGTAATAGTACTGTTAAAATCAACCAAAGAAAGGCAAATTAGTTTGTTTTTGTTACAGATGAAACTAAATTGTTCATTTGTTGGCCAAAAGTAAATTACAGACTAGCAAAAATGACTAAAAATGTGGGTTGGGTCTTTTGTGTGAGGAAATTACCTGAAAAATTACTGCATTAGGTACACTAAGCATGGTATTATCAGAATCTGGTTCACTGCCACAACATAAAGAGAGAGCTCCCAGCAAATTTGAGAAAATAAGGAGGCTACAGAGGAAGCAATTAAGAGATGCCTTAAAAACTATAATAGACTGTTCTTTCCACAGCACTCGTACACTCAAAGATACCTGGGTTCTCAAACTTCTAGAACTGTACCAAGCACAAGCTACTTTCCAACTTTTCCCTGGATGTTTCACATCACAAAGTTTGCTCATAGGAGATTAATTCTGAGAAACATTATGTAGCAGAGAATAGCATAATTTTATAACCTTTCAACAAAAAGCAAGAAGATGCAAGAGTGAGCTATTCCTGCCTTTGTTGCCTAGACTGCTAATGTGTTCTTTTAAAAAGTAAGCTGGGATGCTTAGCCATGTGAATCAGACAGCCCCTTCAGTGTTGCATTACTTACTTACTTACTTACTTACCGGATGTGGGGATCCACAGTTAGGTTGCTCATGCCACTATTAAGAAAAACATAGTTATGATCAATGTTTAAAATAATAAAACTATTCTAAAACAATTAAGAATACAACAGCAAACTTTTAACTTAAGAAAGGAGGCGTGTGTTGGGAGATAGCTTGCTTAAATAATTTATTTTCATTTGTTACATCTTTCACATAACAACTCAAGAAAAAGGTATTAGTGCACTTACACTATAAATATAGTCTTCTACTGTGCTTTGGAGTATTTTTATATCTTGGCAGCTGTGTAGCATAGGAAAGGCAGGGAGTGACACTGAGGTCCAGCTCTGAGGGCCTTCTGGCGGTTCCCTCACTGCGAGAAGTGAAGCTACAGGGAACCAGGCAGAGGGCCTTCTCGGTAGTGGCACCCGCCCTGTGGAACGCCCTCTCATCACATGTCAAAGAAACAGACAACTATCTGACTTTTAAAAGACATCTGAAGGCAGCCCTGTTTAGGGAAGTTTTTAAAGTTTGATATTTTATCGCTTTTATTGTTGTTGTTGGTATTCTGTTGGGAGCCGCCCAGGGTGGCTGGGGGAACCCTGCCAGATGGGTGGGATATAAATAACAAGTTGTTGTTGTTGTCGTCGCTGTTGTTGTTGTTACTCCTGTAATGCTGCCATGCTCCAAAAGATACCTAGCTGTTTCCATCTTTCAGCATTGGTGAATTACTAGCATGGATCTTTGATACAAAGACCAGTAGCACATATTTTTGTAGCATGATGGGCTGCAAGACAGACGTTTTCAGAGATTCATTCATGTTGTGCTGGAATATCTCCTTAAATGGTTTACACACACACACACACACACACACACACACACACACACACAAGTTCTCAGAAAGGTGGTCACTGTATGATGAGTTGCATCTTCACAACCCTTGCATGCACCAAACTGTTATTCATCTGTGCCTGCTCCAGAGTAAAGGTCAAGTTCTCTGCCAAAATGTTCCAATCGTTCCACCTGTTTGAAATAGTCAAGTGATGACGATGTTTATTGTGAGTGATGTTCATTTATACTCAAACGATGATTATGTTGGACTATTTTGATTGTTGTTAGCCGCCCTGAGCCCAGCTTCGGCTGGGGAGGGTGGGATATATATAAAATTTATTATTATTATTATTATTATTATTATTATTATTATTATTATTATTTTGTTTCTTTGATTTATGAATCATTTCCTATGAAACATCATGAAGTGATTTCAAAATACAATAAAAACATAGATTAAAAACTGTATCTATAGAAAACCGTTTCAAGTACATATGGGATGAAAATATTGGAAGAAGGGAGTTTTCAATAGGCACTGAAAAGAGGACACTTGTCTGATATGTAACGGGATGGAGTTTCACCACATGTCATGTGGAACAGATCTCCTGATAAGACAGTATCTGCAGGATGTCCTCTCTTGAAGAGTGCAGTAATTGGTAGCAGGATCCTTCAGAGCTCAGATTTTTGTCCAAACATTTTTACCCAAAGGACTGTATGGTTACAGCACTTTGTTTTATGCAGATCTACAAGGATAAGCGGGTCTTACAGCCCAGTTTGCATTTCTATTTTCTTTTTTTCTGGAGTTCAATCCATATAAATTGGGAATTTTTACTTCACTTCTTGTTCAGTGGATTTTTCAAAAAAATACTTTGTAGTTCTCTTGACTATAACCTACGTCTGAAGAGAAGCTGATCTTTCAGATTGTTTACATACGGGGGTTGCTGCAGAATCATCGCAAAGGCTTTCAGAAATTGTTGTTTTAGACAATAACCATATTTTAAATTATTGTTCCCAGTTAAACATCGAGTATTCTCCACCGGAATGCAAGGGCTTCTATTGCCGTTTCCAGAGAAGTTTTTGTCCTTGAGCAGCTACATGACCCTTCATGTCCATGTTCATTTATCACTGTATATTAAATTCTCATTCCATTGGAATCACAACACTGCTGAGTCTTCTGCTTGAGCACTTTGTGTGCCAATCTCTAGATTGGCAAGTTTGCAAACCATCCTTATGAGTTTGCATCCGGAATCTACAAAGAAGACAATGGTGTTGCTTGTTTGTAGCTGTTGTTGTTCATATGGTCCTCTAAAGGTCATGTATTCTGCCCTCCATTCTTACTGTAGAAGCTTGACCTCTATGCTGTGGCTCCAGCATGGTCAAGTAAGCATGGAATAGGTTGCATGTTCCATCTTGCCGAAACACATAGAGTGCTGAAAGTACATTTACTCTGAGAAGGGGGCAGGAGTGGTCCTTAACTTCAATGCTTCTGAAAGGTTCTGTGCTATAGCTTGCATGTATGTATCCATAAACAAAGGACCACTCCAATAACAACAGTGCAGGGAAGAAGTAGCTCTACTGAACCCTTCCTGAGTTTTTCAGGATCAGCTCTCTTTCCTTACAAGGTATTGGTATTTTATATAAACATATAGAACAACCACCCCTAACCTGGGGCCCTCCATATGTTTTGGACTACGGTTCCTATCAGCCCTTAACCATGTTGGCTGGGGCTAATGGGAATTGTAGTCCAAAATATCTGAACACAATCAGGTTGAAGAAAGCTGATATAGATCATAACGCTATCAAAGCTGAGCTCATGTGAGTCCTATTAATATGAATGGAAGAGCTAAACATGTGCTTAAGACTCACCTATTGAAATTAATGTGACTTAAAAATGCTTAACTTTGGCTGGATCATACTTGTTGTTTGTGGCAAACACACTCCTGTTAATTAAAGTTGTTGTGATAAATTTTTCATAGCATTTGCACAGCATGGTGGCTACTTTATTCATAAACAAGATATTCAATAATGGCACCGTGACATGATCCAAGCATCTCTAGTACCAATTTGGACAGCAGATTTAATTTAATTTAATCTTCAAAAATTCTAATTTAATCCTAAATAAAGATTGTGCCAGTTATAGATTTAAAAGACATCTAAAAGCCACATTGTTGTTAATTTGAAATAACACTGGTTGAAAGTTGGCTGTCTGACTGATGGAGACAGTATTTTAAAATGAATTCATTCATATTACTTGAACTGGTACAACACTAATTTTTTGCCAGCTGCTACTGCCAAAATAATGGTTATGCATTTTGGATATGCTAATAAAGGCATGTTCCATTCTGGACATCTCTTGAGTTATAAATGTTGAGTCCCATCTTCCACTTGAACATAGAAACATGCTTTTTATTCATTTTGGAGCAGTAATGATAATTTGTTCCCTTGACTCCTGCTGTATGTTATGCTTTTGGGTTACTTTAAACTCAATAATGCAATCATTTCTAAGAAACATGCAAGTTATATTTGATCCGTTTCCAGTATTTCATATTCCTGTATTCATTGGCAAAACTGGGCACAAAATATGTGCATTTTAATTTTGGGAGGGAAAATGGGTCCAAATGTGATCTTGGGGACCAATATCAACATAAGAGCTATCATTCAATAAAGGACGCTGAAAAGTAATTGGCCCTAATCCAGCTTCAGTTACAGGCAACTAGTCATGCATAACAATTGGTGGCCCTAGCTGCAGATGCACTTCCCCATTGGCATAAAAAGATGCATCCAACCGCTTTAATGGGGCTCAGATGGGGATATGCATTCAGAAATGCACCATCAACAGGCACAGAAGGCTGTTTCTGCATATGGATCCCTCTTGCTGGGCACAAGCAATACCTTTTAAGTGAATGAACAGATTTTCACATAAAGGGTGTCTTCAGCATACACTAGCAACCTATTTGTATTTGTACCAAAATTAAGTATTTTAGGTGCTCTCTCTTAAGTCTTTTCTAGTTGCGTTATCCCTTAAAATTTAGTCTTATACTTGAAATGGGCGACAAAACATTTTGAAATACTTTCTGTTGCTCAAAATATCTGAGTCAACATTCAAGTAAAGGGTGCAATGCTTGTTATTAGGCTTGTTCTACATGACACATTAAGGGACAGAAAATGAAGCCATCCAAATTTAGGATATTTGAGATGGTGGTAGAACAATGCATACCATTAATATGGCTGGATGCTTGAATCATTGTGCTATATCAAAAGGAAGAACCAAACGGCTACAATAGTAAAATAGAGAATCCATATTTTAGATTGAATAGTAGTATTGTAGAGGGGCAGCCTTGCTATATAATACACATTGGTATTCTAGGGAGCTGCAGATGATGAAACAAGCTGGACAATGGCTTGAGTGCTAGCTGCATATATCTCATTTGAAGGCCAACTAAGCACTGTTTAGAGTTCATAATTGAGTCTACAAATATGGGCAGAAAAAGGCTTCTCTTGCGTCCTTGTCCAGCTGAGCTTTTCTGTGATGTCTGGAGTGTTGTTTTACCTACTGGAGGCCTCCTGTCCTGACCATCTTTTTGAGGATGAAGTGGCTTGACCTTGTGGCAATTTAGATGTTACCATTAGTGTCCAGGGATAAACCTACTTCAATTTTGTGGGATCAGTTTTAGTTTATGCAACCTGAAGACACAGACAGGGGTGCTCGCAGGGATGCACCCAACCATTTGCACTCTGGATATGTGCCCATCATAACTGGTACAATCAATGGGTTGACCAGATGTGTCTAAGAACTCTTCTTTGCATGATGAGACAGTGCCTGCTGTCTTAAAGGAGGTGGGTTGTGTGGCTGCTACTGCAGCCTGTGGATACTCCTTGATCTATATTTGTCACTGGAGGCCTGAGTAAGTTCTGTGGCCTGGAATGCTTTTACCAGCTTCAGCTGGTACACCAGCTGTGACTATTGCTGGAACCAGGATAGCTTGACCATAGTGATCCATACATTGGTAACCTTAAGATTTGATTACTGTATCAAGCTTTATTCTGGGCTCCTCTTGCCTCTGGTCCAGAAGCTGCAGCTGGTGCAGAATGCAGCTGCCAGACTGCTCATAGGCGCTGGCTACTGGCTACATGTTACTCCTATCCGGAGAGGACTGCACTGGTTGCAAATTTGCTACCATGCCAAGTTCAAGATTTTTATGTAAATTCACGAAGCACTATTCAGCTTAGACCCAAAGTGCTATCTGATTTCTTTGATTACAGAGATTCTTTGAGGTGTGCTTCTTATAGTTTGGTTGTCCTTTACTAGGGACTTAGCCTTTAGTGTGGTAGAGCCTGACCTGTGGAACTCACTGCTAGTGGATGATCAGCAGGAATCATGCATTCTATTATTAATTAATTAAATTTGTATGCCGCCCTTCAGCTGAAGATCACAACATAAAAATACAAAATGAGACCACAAAATACATAGTAAAACAAAAGCAAACCACAAACATGATTAAAAGGCCTTAGAATGTTAATATTTTAGTAATCATTTGGACATCTCCTGAAAACTATGTTATTCAAACAATGTGTCATGCTTTTAAAACATATTATTGCTGTTGCTTTGAAATTAGTGAGGTTGATGGAGTGTTTCATATTATGATGTATTTTATTTTTGTAAATTGCCATGTTCAGCCAGTATGCCTTGAATGCAGGAAGAAGCTTTTAAATAAGAAGTAAATAATCCAGAGAATGCAATACACGCACAGATAAAAGTTTATAACATAGACTCCAAAGCACTGAACGGCCCATGACCTAGAAATACCATAATAATAAATCACTTCTACTGAGTGTGCAGAAATGTGTGTGGGAAAATTATATATCTTATGCAGTTAAGAATAATAAATTGGGTCCACTAAATACATGAAAGTCAGTTAAATAATTTTTGCCAGTATATTAAGCAAATATGTGTGGTATCAGCTTAATGAATTTGAAGAAATACAATAGTTTTTGGTGTGTGTGTTTTTAAATTTCAGATGGGAGATGAAGGAGGAAGAAACTCTAGAAGAGGAGGAAAAAGTGATGCTGGAGCAATTAAAAAACCTTTATCTCACAACAACGTCTCTTGCCTCTGAAGATAAAGCAGAAGAGAGATCTTGACTTGAGTACTACTTGCATAAAGAACTGAGAATTGATGCTATTCCAAAGAAGTTCTGGGTGACATTTAATTGTGGTGCCCCAAGTTGTGCAATCAAAACTTTCCCTTCTTTCCCTCTCCCATACAGATTGGGGGTCCCTCTGGAGTAGACTGGAAGATGGAAGAGTAGGGAAGGGAATTCCCACACATTCAATGGCACAACGTTGGATCTTGCCCTCTGCATAATTTGTACAAAATTTGGTTTGTATGTTTGTATTTTCTAGGGAACATTTAAGTGCTATGTTTTGTTACCTTTTCTGTTGTTTGTTGGTGTACAGATATACCTTTGTAAGGAATATTTTTAAAAAGTAACAATTTTAAAATGTTTAAAATAACTGTAAACTTAAAAAAAAATAAAACTGATAGATTACTAGCAAATGGATGGTAACCTGAAACTACCCAAAGTACTGGAGGCTTGAGCCAACAGATAAGTTACCATGTCAATATCAATGGACAGCTTAAATAAAAATTCAAGACCACACTGTGCACATGGCATGACATAATACATAGAAGTCTTGTTTCATAATTTTGTAGAATGAGTGCAAAGTTATTAGATGCCTTATTTAAGAATAGTTGCAATATCTAAAACATATTTTGATATCAAACACAATTTGGCAGTTTTAGGAGCTGACCACTCTATTGAGTTGCTGTATTAAAGTTGCAATCCTATGCATACATGCCTATGACTAAGCCTCATTTAACACTCTGGGATTTACTTCTGAGTAAACCTGCAGAGTATTGCACATTTAGCATGCCTACTGCTTGAGAATTTAGAAATCAAAGATTAATGTTAAAAACTTCTCCTTTGTCTCTTGTCCCAAGGAAATGGGAACTGGCTCCCAAAACAATTGGGAGATGCAGGAACCTTTCTTTTTACATAGTGGAGTATTAGCAGAATGCAATTATTCTAGACTCTTCTCTCAAAATCTTGACAGTCTGATCTGATGCTCTTGTGTATGTAGCAGCAGTAGATGACAGATGAGTAGCTCTGGCTGACTTACTTGGCATAGGGTTCTGCTTTAGCATCTGCAACTTAAGCAGCAAAAATAGCTTATATTCACATTCAGATACAGTAGATATAAGGGTAAGTACCCAAGGAATATTAGAAGTATCTAATATCACAATTCACTTTTTGTTTATACTTAATACTTCAGTATCTTTACATCTTATTATTGTAGAAAAGTCCCGTTTCTGTCCAAATCTCTTATTTGTAGAAGCACTAGCAGAATATTGGGAAGAATATCATCTCCTCATTTGTACTTCCCTCTCTTCTACCTTGACCCCTCACTCATCAGCATGAGTGCAAATATTTACAATAGTGTAAGAGGTAGAACTCTTGCTGTATTCAATCCCAGGGTCTGTGAGTTCCAGGGCGGCTTGCCTATCATACAGGAGCACCTGCATCTTGTTTAAGTAAAGAAGTACAATATTCAGGGCACTTCTCGGGGAAGAAACACCAGCAAAATAAAATAAGAATCTTGGTAAGTGAGCATGATGAAGAAATGCAGACTTGGTTGTTTGATGGAGATGATGTTGTTTGCCTTCAAAGGTTTTTTTAATCCTCCAGTTCTATATTCAGGGAAATTGATTTAGGTTTGTCTTCAGGAAGGTGTTTAGGGCCATTGTTTAGGTTCCATTATTTAAGTGACTACCCGTAATAGCAGGCTATAGTGATGCCATTTTCATTTTGTTCCTGACATTATTCAAACTCATCTGTGTGTCCCTCTTGTGTAAACTAGTGCAATATAATCACTTTTTATATCACTATTACTTTATTCAGTTCCTTTGTCACATTTCTCATGAAACTAGGGTATCTTTTATTCTGAAACATGCTTGTGCTTAGTTTGTTTCAGTGCTTGGTGGTACTGCTGGAAGTGATTGTAACTTGAATAAGAACTGCAGTTATTTGATAACTTTTCTAATATAGCTCAAAGATTGAACAGGGGGTGTCAAAGGTGATGTACAAAATACATGTACTTTTCTTTAATAGCTACTGTTCCTATAAACCCTATATGATCTTTCATTCCTTCCAAGGGCATTTTGTAGGCTCTATGGGCAATAAAACTATTGATTCTAGAACTACTCCAGATTGTGAGTGAATGTTCTTTAATACATTGCTCCACCCTCTCAGCAGTCCGAGGCCAAACATGGGCCCTGTTCCTTTCAATTAGTTTCCCTCTGGCAGAAACATTCGATTTTCTTCTCAGCTGGCAGACTCTTTACCAACATCCTTGATATTTAGCTCTTGTAAGTCCTACCAATGACAAAACTATGCTAAAAATTCATTTTATGGAAGTTCTGATAATATTACTTGATAGATGAAAACTGCCATGCCTAAACACAGGTAGAATAAATTTTAGGCGGAAAGGCAACTTCCACCTGAGAGGGAGTCAGAGGGGAAACCAGTTTCGGAAGCATGTAACTTTTAAGAAAACAAAATGGAGCATGAACAGGACAGCACTGTCACTTTGGTGATACTGCAGTGCATAGATGCAAAGTGTCTTGTGCCACCTCTTGTGCTATGATGTGGCAGATTTTAGCAACATGATTGCAGTATACCAACTATTTTAATACAGGTTGTATACTGCTTGCACAGGTCCTTCAATGCACGTAATCATGTTTAATACAACGTAGAGCCTGATTATTGCTTTTTCTCCATTTTCCTATTCAAAGCCTGGCTTATACAGATGGCCCCTTAACATATCACGGGCATCTAAAATTCCTTGGAAACTGAGATCTCAGAAGTACCTCACCATAAAAATATTTTCAAAATTTGGGAAATTACAGTCATGCAAAAAACAATTATTCGTTCCAAGAGCAATCAAGACACATCTTTGATTGCTTTGCATGTCCGCCACCCACTTGATCTAGAATTTCTTAAATCCACAGAAATTTGTTTTAAAATTACCCTGTGCACCCAGCAGCTGCTGCAGCTTTTATTGAGTGAATGTAGGGAAAGTGTCAAAATTGGTAATGTGGGAAGCAACCCTTTAACATTTTTTTAGTAAACGCAAAATTAATGTGGATATTTATTTCCCTTTTATTCTTGACAGAATAATATTGAAACAGGGTCAGTTACAACACATATTTCCATCCTCTACTACTTCTTCCAGTTTCCAATTACTTCTTCAAAATAATCACAAAATGATTAAGTAAAAAATAGATATTAATTACAGACTTAAGACTTGCTGTTGGTCACTCACTCCTGCTCTCTAGCAAGATCACATTTTCAGTAGGAAGGTTGGGTCCCAATAGACACAGCAGACCAGCCTCCACTGGGGTTGATTAGATACACACATATACCTAGAACAGAACAATGTTTTGGTTACCATAGAAAATCTGGGCATATGGAATTTGCATGTAGAATTTGGTGAATTTCCTTTTTACAAAAGAAAAAGAAAAAGCTCAACAACTTCAGGCTAAACTTAAAAAAAGGCTCAACAACTTTTGTGTCCAGATATGACAACCCTACACCATCAGTATTCCAAAGGCTGAGCTAGATAGAAAAACCACAGGGCCATGGAAAATAGCTGAGTACAAATGAAGGAAGAGTTTGATCAAAACCTTTGACATGCGTAGTTCATATAGTTGTGCTGTTTCCTCTGAGGATTAAAATGCACAAGACAAAATATACTGTTTGTAATTTCTAAGGTGTCATTTCCCGAAAATCTTACATAGAAATGCTGGGTTACATCTCATTAGTTTTGAGAACTGTATTGTTCATGTTGAGTTGGTTCCAGAACTTGCAGTACTCGTCTTTCTGAAATCCAGCTATGTGTAGTCAGCTCTATCACATTACTTTTTAAAGACATAATAGTAGCAGTCATAACAACAGAAGCGCATAGTATTTATATACCGCAATCTAATACTTCAAAGTGATTCAAATACATTATCTCAAAATGACTTGTGGGGAGCCCCCTAGTGTCAAAATTTGTAATGTGGGAAACAACCCTTTAATATTTTTTTTAGTAAATGCAAAATTAATGTGGATATTTATTTCCCTTTTATTCTTGACAGAATAATATTGAACCCAAAATAAATGAGCTGTTCCTGAATTCGAAAAGATTATTTTATGTTCTCTTGGCAGTCTGCACTTCAATGTGAACAAAGAAATAGCCCTTTTGGGCACAGATCAAGTACTGAGTGCAAATGAAAATCCATCCCATACAAACATTATCATGACACATGTAGGCTGAGAACCTAATTCTGGGAAATGTGATCGCTGCCTGCAAAGTGCTGGTTGCAACCAAGTGCATAACTGAAAGCTGAGGGCATTCTTTGTCTTGCATGATCAGACTTCAAGAACACAGGGGCAATTACACATGCACTCCTAAGGCAATGGGAATATTACAGCTTTAACCGAACCTACTGGTGATTTAACTACTGCTTGCAAGACCTGCCTTGTTTGATTTTAATAGTCATCTAGCATCCACATGCAATCCCACTTTAGAGGATCACCCAGCAGCTGCTTTTTCTTACTGACAAAAAGAATATATGGAAAGTCACACAAGTGCAGGGTTAATATCCTGCATAAAAAAACTGAACAAATAAGGAAAGAAGTGTGATAATTCCAACATGTTTTGAATAATACACTTTGGGAGATCAGCTACAACTCTTCCCCTGTTAAAATTCAAAAGAAGGCAGGAAATGACCTTTCCCTACAAAGACTTCCAGGAGATTGGCATTGGTTGATGAAGGTAAGTGGTACTCAGATTGCCCTGGGACTATCACATGTCATTTCCTGTCATTCAGATAGATTATGCTTGATATTATTAAAATATCAGTGCCCTTCATTTTTTCATGACTGGTGGTACAACCCTTGTTCTTCATGCTCTTTGTATTTTATTCTTTTAAAAATCTATTATCTTTGAAGATAACGAAAACAACTTTTTCTAAAGCATGTAATTCAGAAGAGCAAAGATATAATATTTTTAGATGGTTTGGAATCATCCAGAAGACGAGGACAGATTGAGGCATGCCCTTAGCTACTTGGACATTATGAATTCAGCTATGTCTTCATCCAGATAAGTTGTAAAATAAAATAAAAACCCCATGCAAAGCAAATACTCTACTGCTGAGCTGCAAGCCTTCCCCATAAAGGGGAACTGGAGACTGGAGAAAAGGAGGAGTATGGGAGTGTCAGCCAGGCAAGTAACCACACACACAACTACAGACAAAACATTAAACTTAACCAAACATTCCAAACATTGTATCAAGGGGGGAAAATACATAAATGAACAATGAGTCCTTGTTACTTTGGAAAGAATATATCAATAAATGCCAAGCATAAGGATTGATTACATCAGCAGACTTGCAAAGTTAACAACAGCCTTCTTTAAACCTTGGAGGGAGTCAATGACATGATATATAAAGAAAGAAAATCTGAAATATCAAGATAAGGTTCAGGATAACAAAAAGAAGTTGGTCTATGTTCTGGTGAGGAATTAATGAAAGAAATCAAGGGAAACAGTTGATCATAAAATTTATCTCCATTCATGCTGCCTCTGAGCACTGTACCATCTTGTGCTAGTTCGTCTACAAGTGTAACCTTCTAAACCCTATTGTACCAGTTTCCCAAAGTTAGCAAATGATCCCTTCTCCATAAGAAGGCAATCTCCATCAAGCTGCTACAAGGAAATGGATTATTAATGCCTTAAATTTCTTTCTTTGCTCCTTGAAATAAGGTCAAGCCTGTAATATTCAGAATTTTAGAAATCATGTGGAACACACTGTCCCAAAACCAAATGGGTTATTATGTTAAAGTGACTTGCTTTAGGGCAATGTAGTTTTCATCAGCTCCTCCCCCAAAGATGTCCCGTATGTCATTGAAATTAAATAAGGTATTCCTTTGAATAAACTTCAGAAGTTCCTATGATGTCAGTTCTATATGTTCTGTTACCTGCTTATACGTATCAGGTGGAGCACCGGATTTCTAAGTCTATAAAATCAGTCACTTAACTCAAAGCACACATCAAATCCAAGTTGCACTAAACTTATTTTTAGCCCACAGATCAGCAATGTACAAGGAGAATAAAGAAAAATCCATAGGGTATGCATAGCAAAAGGTAAGATTATTTATTTTGGCATCTTCTCCAAATCCATATTACAGTGTGAATATGTATGTGTGTTAGATTACTCTCTAGCTTGCCACATCTTTAACTAATAAAGTTATTAGTATAATTTAGTCTGGCCAATTGGGAAGAATTCACAGTGACATCTTTTGCTGCACCAGGCTAAGACTGAATATGAAGAAAATTATTTAATTAACTGCATGACTTCAGTATCTGTCAGGTGTTTCCCTCCCCATCCACTACTCAGTTCACCATCTAGCTGGCATTGGCCCTACCAAAAGGTTATGGCACATCTAGGGGGTGGGCCTGCAAGTGAGGAGACACTGGGTAGGCTGTGGCACTGATGCCTACCTGAAAGTGGCCCAAGTCCCATTGGTAGGTTATGGACCACTGTTTGGGAAGCAGTGCCTTACTTGGTCAGGAACAACAAATCACAGGTAGGGACTCACAGGCAAGGGCTTCAACGCCAGACACTTACTGAGCCCCAGAGCCTGGCAAAGGACTCAACAGTGGGTCAATTTCCCACTGTCTAGCAGGAGAAGTACATTGTGGCAGAAGAAGTAACACTGCAATGCTACATTACCACCTCAGGTATCTCTTTCAAGGGTAAAGGGGAGGTGCATTGTTTCTGGGGCAACAGAAGAAGAGGTCTGCTGGAGCCATCTAGTTCAGCATCCTGTTCTCACACTTGACCAACCACACTTGCCCCATTTGTGATTCCCAGCATCTGGTATATAGAGACATATTGCCTCTGACAGTGGATATAGGACATCACTTTTTAACATCATTCAATATGAATTGTGTGAAATGCTTTTTAGTGTCTTGAATCTTCAAACATTCAACTTCATTGGATGGCTATGAATTCTAGTATTTCAGGAGATTTTTATTTAGCCACTTTCTTCACATCATGCATAATTTTATACACTATCATCTCCCTCCCCACCCCTTACTCACCATTTTTCGTTGCTTCAAACCCTTGTTTTGGGTGCCCTTTTCTGAAACTTTTCCAGTTCTACATGCTTTTTGCAGTGACGCAGCCAGAACTGTACACAATATTCTGTGTGTGGTCTCACTATAGATGACATTAAGATGTTGGCAGATTTATTTTCAATCCCTTTCCTAATGATCCCTAACATGGAAATCACTACTTTTCCACAGTAGTTGTTAGGACTGGGGAATATATTGATTTGGAGTTCGCATTGCGATAACTGTTTCATAATATTTGACCTGTCAATATATCACGACATGTATGAAGGCTGAGCGATATCTGGTTTTTAACATCGCAATACATCACCAGCTAAACATTGCAATCTACCACAATGTCCAAAATAAGAATGAAACAATGCAGAGGCGAACAGGACAATGTCCTGGCAACTGCTACTACTTAGGGATGACGCTATTATCAATCGCCACACGGTCACTTTCATCAGCAGGCAAGCCAAAATGCATCCAGGCAGGTTTGTTTGGGGCTTCAAGCAACGGAGCTGATTGCTTTGGCTAATCGTACTGAGGTGGAACTTCCTTCAACTGAGGGCAGAAGAGAAGCTACGGGCGGCTTCGCCGGCTCTTACTGAGCAGACTCCGAGGGGAGCAGCGCATGCTCACTGTTGACCTAGCGTATTACCTCGCTGACGCCTCGGCGCGCTCTCTCTCGATCCGTACTTGACAGCGACTTCTCTGAGCGCAGGAAGCGGGTGGGCGGGCAGGAAGGAAGCCCCTCCCCTGCCTTTCTTTTGTCCCTTAGTTCGATTGCGCGTGGGTTGTGTGTGACGTCATTCCCCGGGCCCGGAAGTGGAACTCTCGAAATTCGCCTCTCGTCTGTGGAGCTGAGGGGAAAGGAAAGGGCGGGAAAAAGGGGGAAGGCAAAGCAAGGAAACGAGGGCGGGACAACCCTCCCTACCCCCCATTACAAAACAGTGAGGCGAGAAGCGGCGGCGCGTCTCCCGGTAACAAGCCTTGGCCACGCCCCCTCCCCTCCCCTCCACCGGGAAGGGCGGCAGCAGGTACGTTGCAGCCGTTGCGCCGAGGTTTGCGCGCGCCAACGGCCGCCCCTTCCCTCGCTCCTTCCCCCCCCCCGAGGAGAATGGCAGAGGCTCACCTCACCCCCCTCCCTCAGGTGTTGTGCGTGTGTCCGTGTGTGAAAGAGAGAGGACTGACGGTGGAGGAGCGGCGGAGGGGAAGCCGCCTCCCTTCCGCCGCGGGCTGCGTGGCCTCCAGCCGAGGGAGCGAGCTGCGCCTGACCACAGGCGGCGGGGGCACCGTGCTCTTCCCTTCCCGCCTCTGAGGTGGCGGCAGCTCGCGTGTCCACCTCGGGCGGAGCGCCGCTGTCTTTGAGCGGTAGCTGCCCTCGCTCTTGTTCTTCCTCCTGGTTGGCTGGTGCGACCAGGAAGTACAAGGTGGCCGCCGCGTCAGAAATCACAGGAGTCCCTTTTCCTTTCAAGCTGCTTCGCCCACGTTGTTTCCTGGCTCTGGCGCTCTGCTCTGGGGGCGGGGAGAATTGGGCTTGTCGCTCAGAGAAAAAAGATCGCCAGGACCTTGGCCCCGGGAAGAGGGAGGGAGAGGGATGGCAGGAGCCTGTCACTGGCCTCTTTAAAAAAATGTGTTCCACTTCACATTTGGCATATAGTCCGTGTTTGCTGCTCAGCCGAGTGCCTTAAATGTATGCATAACAATCAGGATCTCGCTGCGCTGTGATGTTTTGCTGTTGTCACTTTTACCAGGCAGCAGCTGGATTCCCCACACTATATCCTTCCCCCATGGGAATTCCTTTTTTCACCTGACAGTATGTAAATGCTGAGTCATCTTTTACTTCTTTTCCCAAACTTGGCTTGCATGTAAAAACATAAATAATTGTCGTATAAATGAAATTAAAACGTTCACCTGGTACGTTTCTGATTGCTAGATTAGTCGTTTGAGCTCTGTCCAAAATTTTCTAGTTGGTTTGGGTAGGTTATGTAGTATTGCTTAGCAACATGTGAGTTGCAGGTCTTTTTTGTTTCCCACAGTCTTGACTTTTCTTGGGGGGGGGGGAGTGTCAAAGAGTGCTAGCTTTTGGAAAGGTTGTGGCCAGAAATGTAGAGGCATTGCAAAGCTGACTTAAAAGGTTAGAGACTTGAAGCAGGAGTTTGAGCAACAAATAACAGTCCTGTAGAACGTGGGGGGGGGGGGTTTGTATGCCTGGGCTGTGAGGATATATTTCACAGATGTCTGGACTTTCCACAGAAAATTGAGGCTGAGAAATGTACTCAGGCAAGCTTGCATAAAATAAATGCTGCATTTGGTCATTGTTGTTTTTGCGCGCGCACACACACACACACTCCCTTCATTATATCAGATTTCAAACTGGTGTGCAGCATAAACACAAAACTCACAAGAAATGAGATCAACATTTTAAACAGTCTGGACCATGCTAGATTAAATCAGTAAAATTAACTAAATTATTTGCAAGGTTGAGGTATTAATATCAGTATTTACTAGCAGCTGTTACCTTTTAATATATTGCTGCCCACTGCTTCTGAGCTCCCTCACCCAAGTTCATTGCATTTACATTGTTTGATGTCAAAGAGTTTGTATACATGCTTAACTGCTGTCTGTTGAGAGGGAATGTGAAGATATTAACTAAAATAGTGCAGATACTTGAAAGCAAGTCAGGTATTTATAATGGTCAACTGACTAATAAGATAAAATTAAAAGTATAAAATATAAAATCACAGTTGCAATAAAAGCAAGCTAATATTAACTGTTTTGTGGTGTATTTTTCTGACCCCATTAAGAAAACTGCAAGAAAACTGCCCTGGGTTAGAGGAATAAGGTTTCTTCTAATCTATTGGCACACAACACATTTTCTTAACCTTTCCCTGACCTATGACAAAACAATTGGGTGTTTTACTACCCCAATCTGCTAACATTGACTGGTGTAGTAAACACACACCCCAAGGACAAAATTCATTTTATGCTACAAATGTTTTTTTGTTTCCAGAAGGAAAATGGTATGTGGTTAGTGGCTGAAATTTAGGGACCTAAAGGTGAGAATTTCTGTCAGTATCCTAGAATAAATACCCTGTAGGTCTACTTAATGTATGAATTGTACAATGAAAGGTGTGCTGTGGGAGGCCCACAAATTGGATGAATGAGAAAGAATTTAAAGGTTGGAAAAGGAGCGGATATAGTTGAGACAAAAATGTGGAAGGCTAGGGTGCAAATTCTGAAGCTAATGTTGATCATCATGATCCTGCTCTGCTATAGGATCTCAAGCTTTAGCTAACCAAGTGTTGAGGCCTAGCACAGTCAGCTGTGGCCAGAAGGGGAGAGCCCTACAGCTTTGTGTCACGGATATTGTGAGACTGGAGATGGACAGAGTCAAGGAAGAGTGGGAGTGTGTAAAAGATGGAAAAATAAGAAGAAAGTGGCTGTAAATGGAAATTCATATTGGATATTTCCAGTCTTACAGAAGAAGCTGGCAAAAGCTGCGGGATGAATGGAGGTTTAAAGGGTGAGCAAGATTAAGGATATGAGCTGGGGATTACTTCAGGAAGAGAATCAAAACCCTGCAGACTTGGGCCTAGGTATATATGCATGGAATCACAATCATTCCTATTCGGTTAAGACATTGCTCTTAGAGCACAGGCACATTCTGTTCCATTGGACAGGCACATTCTGTTCCATTGTGCCGTCCTGCTCAGCTTGCAGATAGTATTGTATCTTTTTCTCAATTAAAAAAAGTATTTTAGCTTTTATGGAGCGGCTCAAATAACTTTTGGATAAAACAGATTATCTAGATTGCTTCCAGTCTGGCTTGTGACTTGGGTTAGGCATAGAAACTTTCTTGATCACCTTTGGTTATGTTCTGTGCCAGGAGATGGATAAAGGAAATGTGACCCTATTTTCTTGAATCTTCAACTGACTCTAGTATCCTTCTAGACCATCTTGATGGGAAGGGAATTGGAGTACAGTGTTGATGTGTATCTGCTCATTCCTGCAGATAGGACTCAGAAGGTGGCTGCTGGGGAATGGCTGCTGTTCCCCTTGGTTTATGGGGTTTGGCAGGGTTAAGGTTAAGTTTTGTGCCCATGCTACAAGAAAAGGTCTAGAGATTTGAATACAATCTCATCATGATGCTTATGACACCCAGCTCTCTCTCTAATTTTCACTTGATTCTAAAGAGGCAGTTGGTAGATGTGAAAGCCTGGAAAAGGTGGAGTAAGCTGCATCTTAATCTAGACAAAACAGAAGTACTACTGCTGGTGAGACCATCTGATTTCAGTTTGGAATTACAGACTCTCTTGGAAATTGCAATTTGTACAAAATGCTACATCTAGGTTACTGATGGTTGCTAGGTGCTTTAATTGCCATATAGTGGATTTCCCATGACTTATATTAGCTGGTAGTTTGTTTCAGGGTTCAATTCAAGGTACTGGTATTAAACTTTAAAGCAAAACATCTTGGGACTTGGACATCTTTCCCCTTATGTTACTTTCAGCATGTTTTGATCATCATCTGAGGCCTACAGTGGTACCTCGGGTTACAGACGCTTCAGGTTACAGACACCACTAACCCAGAAATAGTACCTCGGGTTAAGAACTTTGCTTCAGGATAAGAACAGAAATCATGCTCTGGTGGCAGCAGAAGGCCCCATTAGCTAAAGTGGTGCTTTCAGGTTAAGAACGGACCTCCAGAACAAATTAAGTTCTTAACCCGAGGTACTATTTCTGGGTTAGCGGAGTCTGTAACCTGAAGTGTATGCCACCTGAAGTGTATGTAACCCGAGGTACCACTGTACAGCTAATAACGACCAGAGCTTGGTTATTCTTTTAGGTGGTGCCTATCCTGTGAAATGCCTTGCCAAACAGTTTGTGCCAAGTCCTGTCACTGTATGTTTTCAAGCTGCTGGTAAAGGCCTGGCTGTTGAAAATGACCTTTGGCTGATCATTTTCCTGTTTGTGCTTTGCTGTGTTGGAATTATTACTGTGTTTTTTGTTGCGATGGTTTCTGTAATTGGTTTTAACTTGAGGATTGTTTCATATTAGAAATACTGTTCTGTTGTTTTTTGTTTTGGCTATTTTAGAGACTGCAAAGTAGAGTACCTTAGGTGAGATACAATAAATTAAATTAAATACAGTTTTACACTGCTGATCATTTTCAAGAAACATTCTGAAGTGGAACCAAACTGACTGCAAATTCTGAACTTTCTTTAATTTTTCAGCTCATCCTCCCAAGATTGATGCATGTTCCCTCCATTATTTTAATCTGGCTGAGAATTTGGATAAGCATGGCACAGCTTCAACAGGGAGGTCCTGATGAAAAAGAGAAGACTACAGCATTAAAGGGTACAAATTAATTTGGAACTTCTCCTCCATAGGCACTCCGTAGACTTTGCTCTGATGAACTATAATTGTGTGATTAGTGAAACAGGTGAGCAAGTGCAAATGAGTGCAACCCACATTCTCAGCTGTTATACATTTCTTACCACTGCCTGTCTAGGTTTCTTTTTTCTTTCTCTGGAAAAGGAAGCCAATACACACAGTGGGAATGCTGTTACCTGTATACAGAGATGTGAACAACACACCCCCTAGTCTTTCCTGCCAAATCCGGAAATGGAAAAACTGGAAAATCTGGGGAAACTAAAATACAATGTTGTATACAATATTCTATTTTCCAAATGATAAGTAAAATATTTCTTTAAAACAGTGTTTTAAATAATATTGTTACACCCAGTTCACATTGCTGCAAAACTCTTAGAGCCTAGATTTAGTGATGTGCATTGTAGTCAGGCATATCCAGAGATGAAGTGAGATGGCACAAAGGTATTTGGGGCATATTAGAGGTGAAATGGGATATCTACAAGGTGCCAGGTTGAAGCAGGGACCTTGATGCACTTGGTGGCACCTGTTAATGTGGGCATCAGAATAATACTGCAGACAGATGTCTGCTGAAAAAGTAATGAGTGGTATTCAACAAAGTTTTACTCAGACCAAATGAAACTAATTGACCGTAGTCATGTTTATTAATTCCAGTGGGTCTGTTCTGAGCAAAACCTAGCTAACTGTCACTCAGAGTATCTAAGTTTACAATAATGCCATAACAAAACTGGTTTCAGATTATAATAGCATGGAGAAATGTGAGAAGGGGGGTGGGAATATGTGTCCTTCCTTGCATGAGCAAAGTTCTCTAGATCCAATTTCTTGACTTGTGATATTACCCATGTTAATATAGGTTCTCTACATGAACATCTGGAGTAAATGGATGCACATCCTGACACTGACAATGTATGTGTCATTGTGGATGCATTTTATCAATGAATCCAAGTCATATTGAACATCTTTTACTTTAGTCAGTATGGGACCAACATGCTCCATGTTTCCTGTTACATATGCTATGGAAATGAAAAGTGTGTGGGCCATGCTGACATGCGATAGTGAAAAGCAAATGCTTTTCTCTCCCTCCCTGCCCCAAATATCTTAAGTTACAAATAAGCCACACTCATGATTGCATAGCGTACGTGAAACTCTATGCTTCAGCACTGGTGCAAAAAGCAAAGCAAAACTAATGGAAACAAAACAGTACAGAGTGATTGGCTATTGCTTAAACCTCATCCTTTGCAACTCCACTGTCACCTATCAATCACAGTATTGTGACTAGTAATAGCTGATAATACAACTACAGAAGGCACCAGCCAAAGTGTGACTGCAGAAATTGCTCAGTGCTTTCCAACAACCTGGTCAAAGCCTTCTCCCCAAGCGAATGCTGAAACACACTCCTAGGAAGAGCCCACTGTGTTCCCACCCACATTAGATGCTTCCATGGCCCACTGTGTATAAGAACAGCAAATAATAACTTAGTGTATGGGTTCAGCATGCAGACCTCTGGATTATTCATGTGGGCCTTCTACTTACTAAGTGGGCTGCGTATTTTTTGCCATTTTGGTGTGTAGGACTAACACTTGGTTTGATGATCAGATCTGAGCTAAGCCATCAACCCCTGTTACATTACTAACTTCACATGTTTCTCTTTGCTCTGACAATGTCCTTCCAGATTAGTGGTTATGCCAACAATACTTTCCACTGGCATAAATTCACTATGTTCCATGTGCTTTCCACAGCAAAGCAGAATTTTATAATGACTGATCCTTTTTCTTCCCAATACGGATTAGTTTGGAGTAGCATCACTCTGTAAATAGGAGTGAGGAAACCTCTGCTGCTTTCCCCCCAAAATAACAGATTCCTCAGAAAAATTTCAGATGTGTTACCATATGCCATTTGGCAATGTAGAAGACTGTACTGCCTTGATTTTGAAATTACAAGAATAGTAGAAATGAAAAGTTGGACAGTTTCTAAGTAAGTTTCATTCAAAAGTACTTCATTGTTGTCTCTGGCAGCCTTCACATTGCTTCAGTTACTCTTGCATTATCACTCCCTCCAGTAGCAAACTTTGTGGTTGAGTGTTGGCAGATATGGAGCCAAAATGAGTCAACTGAGAAAGAAGAGGGAGGTAACAACTGATCTTTGGGGAAAACCTGAAGTTGGGCATGATGATACACTGCAACACTTTGCTGCTGGTTCCTCTTGTTATGATAAAATGATCTATGTATGTAGAAACCTGTCACTGGGATGGATTAATAATTGTCCAGCTAAATCTAATATTATCTGTTATTCAAAGGAGTACTGAACTCCAAATAAAAACTTGTTCAATGTATTCTAGAATACATTTTTTAAAAAAGACACTTAAAAAAGAAGAAGGGCGAGTAATTAACTGAATTTGCAGTCTACAGAAAGACAAATTTCTTCCCCACCCTTTTTCAGATTTGTTGTCTAGAATAGACTTGGATGAACTGATGAAAAAAGATGAGCCACCTCTTGAGTTTCCTGATACACTTGAAGGATTCGAATATGCTTTTAATGAAAGTAAGTAATGAATGTTGTAAGAACTCATTTAGAAGTGATTGAATATTAATATTTCCCCCCAGAACTTTGATTCATAGCTTGCTGTTTGAGTCTGATTTCTTTGTACAACTGTTTTAAACAATGCAACTAAAGTAAAAGTCTCAAATATTCAAATACATCCTGTTTTCATCTGATCACAAATAACACATTTTATGTTGCTGTAGTTTTTCCTTGGGCCATTCTAAACATAGGAACACAGTTGCTCAGAAAGGTAGTGGTGCCTCATTGAAAATTTCTGTTCAATTTTTTCCAAGCCAATGGTTCCCAAGCTTTTTCAGGCCACTGCCCTCTTGGTTCTGTAAACTCATCATCAGTGCCCCCTACCGAACACTATCAAAAGCCTTATTCAGAATAGTGGTTTTCACAACCCGTTAAGAAAGATAATAGCACAATAAAAGCAATACAGTAACAAGTAATTTCACATTTACTCAAAATTCTAATTCAGTAAAATTGATTAACTTGATCTAGTGATATCAACTTTCCCAAGTGATAGTCATTTGCACACCGAGCGCCTCCCTGCCCTGCTCTTGCCTACTAGTACCCTGTAAGTAATCTCATTAGCCCCCAGGGGGTGGTAGCGCCCACTTTTGGAAACACTTTTCTAACAAGTTAGTTTGTAGGTAGCCTGCTTAACTTCTGTGTTTGTTGTTGTTCTTATATATTTATACCCCACATTTTTCCATGACGGACTCTAGGTGACTTACATTTAAAATAAGAACAGCTGAAAACATAGTGGGGGAAATAATAACAAATCCATCACCATCCTCATCTTAATTATTTACTATATATTACTATGTAATGTATTATTATGCAATATATTTGGAATCAGGATATTGTGCTGTCATAGCAGCTGTGATCTCAAACATAGCTCAAAGCAAATCTAGTTGATTTTAATGAGAATTGTTTCCAGAGTTGTCATGAACCTGACCTATGTCTAGCTTTGCATGCATGCAATTGCTCACTGGAAATAAATGAAGAAGCTTTTGGAAGTAATTTATTTATTTGTTTATTTTATTAAGTTTGTATATAGCCCTTTATCTGTAGATCTCAGAGTAGTCCACAACATAAAAATACAAGATAAAAACACAAAATAATAAAATAGGGGGTCCACAAATTAATATACCCCATCCCTGCACACCCTTCCACAAACACATTTAAAACGGTATAGGATGTTAATCAGTAAAAAGCCTGGTTGAAGAACATTTTTGCTTGGCGTCTAAAGGTGTATAATGAAGGCACCAGCTGAACCTCCCTGGGGAGAGCATTCCACAAGTTGAGAGAGTTTTTTGTTTGCAACAAAATTCTTGTGCTATTAGAAGATGGTTGGAGTAATGGCAATTTATGCTGCTGCTTACTATTTAAGAATACAAAGCATGTAAGTCTCAGAGTTGCCCCTGGAGGGAAAATCTTAAGTGGTTTTCATCATACTTTGTATTAGATCTCATACGGGAGCCAGATTTTTGGAACACTGTAAAAGGCAAGATTGTCACCTTAGACAAGACGCATGTAGTCTTGCAAGGGTTCAACTATGTTTCAGCTGCTTAAATTGAGCTGTTGTGCAGCCATGTTCAACAAGTTTATAATTTGTCCATGGTTTAAATTTACATTTAAAAGTACAAAACACACCCAAGAACTGTTTACTGAATTAACCCCCTTTTTTTAATTGCTTTTGTTTAGGAAACTAATTAAGGCTTTGATGTTGTCAACCGTAAGTTGCCCAACTTTGAAGTGGAATTGTGCAGTTCATGCTAGCTAGCCCAAGGGCCTGGCTCAGGAAAGTTCCTCAGCCTTAAGCCTGGGAGAATTGTATAGTCACTGAACTAATCCAAAAGACTCTTACCACACTATAAAAAGAGTCTTCTGCCTTCTGTGTAACTTATCTTTGACTTAATAGGTTGTTAAGCAGATGTCCTAATGGGCTTTTTTGGATTCCTAATGGTCAGTTAATTAGGAGACTAAAGTCAACAGACAAGCCCTAAAAGGGTAAGCCTGTGAAGCTCTGGCCTTGGCAGAAAAAGCCCTTACCATACTTGGCAGAAAAAGCCCCTACCATACTAGGAAACATACTAGGATCCCTTCATGGATCACTGCCTTGCCGTGGCGAAGGGGCTTGAAGAACTCAGAGAAGCTATGAACTATGCCGAGCAGGGCACCCAAGATGAACAGGTCATAGTGGAGAGTTTTGACCAAACGTGATCCACCTGGAGGAGGAACCGGCAAGCCACTCCAGTATCCCTGCCAAGAAAACTCCATGGACAAAGACAACAGGCATATAAAAGATATGACGCTGGAAGATGAGCCCCTCAGGTCGGAAGGCGTCCAACATGCTACTGGGGAAGAGCGGAGGGCAAGTACAAGTAGATCCAGAGCTGATGAAGCGGCTGGGCCAAAGCCGAAAGGACGCTCAGTTGCGGATATGCCTGGAAGCGAAAGGAAAGTCCAATGCTGTAAAGAAAAATATTGCATAGGAACCTGGAATGTAAGAACCATGAACCTGGGTAAGTTGGAGGTGGTCAAAAATGAGATGGCAAGAATAAATATTGACATCCTGGGCATCAGTGAACTAAAATGGACGGGAATGGGTGAATTCAGTTCGGATGACCATCATATCTACTACTGTGGGCAAGAAACCCGTAAAAGAAATGGAGTGGCCCTCATAGTCAACAAAAGAGTGGCGAAAGCTGTACTGGGATGCAATCTCAAAAATGATAGAATGATCTCGATACGAATCCAAGGCAGACCTTTTAACATCACAGTAATCCAAGTTTATGCACCAACTACTTATGCTGAAGAAACTGAAATTGACCAATTCTATGAAGACTTACAAGACCTTATAGAAGTGACACCAAAGAAGGATGTTCTTCTCATTATAGGGGATTGGAATGCTAAAGTAGGGAGTCAGGAGATAAAAGGAACAACTGGCAAGTTTGGCCTTGGAGATCAAAACGAAGCAGGGCAAAGGCTAATAGAGTTCTGTCAAGAGAACAAGCTGGTCATCACAAACACGCTTTTCCAACAACACAAGAGACGACTCTACACATGGACATCACCAGATGGGCAGCATCGAAATCAGATTGATTATATTCTCTGCAGCCAAAGATGGAGAAGCTCTATACAGTCAGCAAAAACAAGACCTGGAGCTGACTGTGGCTCAGATCATCAGCTTCTTATAGCAAAATTCAAGCTTAAACTGAAGAAAGTAGGAAAAACCACTGGGCCGGTAAGATACAATCTAAGTCAAATCCCTTATGAATACACAGTGGAAGTGAGGAACAGGTTTAAGGATTTAGATTTGGTGGACAGAATGCCTGAAGAACTATGGATGGAGGCTCGTAACATTATACAGGAGGCAGCAACGAAAACCATCCCAATGAAAAGGAAATGCAAGAAAGCCAAGTGGCTGTCCAATGAGGCCTTACAAATAGCGGGGGAGAGAAGGCAAGCAAAATGCGAGGGAGATGGTGAAAGATACAGGAAATTGAATGCAGATTTCCAAAGAATAGCAAGGAGAGACAAGAAGACCTTCTTAAACGAGCAATGCAAAGAAATAGAGGAAAGCAATAGAATGGGAAGAACCAGAGATCTGTTCAAGAAAATTGGAGATATGAAAGGAACATTTCGTACAAAGATTTCCATAATAAAGGACAAAAGTGGAAAGGACCTAACAGAAGCAGAAGACATCAAGAAGAGGTGGCAAGAATACACAGAGGAATTATACCAGAAAGAAATGGATGTCTCGTATACCCCAGGTAGTGTGGTTGCTGACCTTGAGCCAGACATCCTGGAAAGTGAAGTCAAATGGGCCTTAGAAAGCACTGCAAATAACAAGGCCAGTGGAAGTGATGGTATTCCAGCTGAACTATTTAAAATTTTAAAAGATGATGCTGTTAAGGTGCTACACTCAATATGCCAGCAAGTTTGGAAAACTCAGCAGTGGCCAGAAGATTGGAGAAGATCAGTCTACATCCCAATCCCAAAGAAGGGCAGTGCCAAAGAATGCTCCAACTACCGCACAATTGCACTCATTTCACACGCTAGCAAGGTTATGCTTAAAATTCTACAAGGGAGGCTCAAGCAGTATGTGGACCGAGAACTCCCAGAAGTGCAAGCTGGATTTAGAAGAGGCAGAGGAACCAGAGACCAAATTGCAAACATGCGCTGGATTATGGAGAAAGCTAGAGAGTTCCAGAAAGACATCTACTTCTGCTTCATTGACTATGCAAAAGCCTTTGACTGTGTCGACCACGGCAAACTATGGCAAGTTCTTAAAGAAATGGGAGTGCCAGATCACCTCATCTGTCTCCTGAGAAATCTCTATGCGGGACAAGAAGCTACAGTTAGAACTGGATATGGAACAACTGATTGGTTCAAAATTGGGAAAGGAGTACGACAAGGCTGTATTTTGTCTCCCTGCTTATTTAACTTATATGCAGAATTTATCATGCGAAAGGCTGGGCTGGATGAATCATTAGCCGGAATTAAGATTGCCGGAAGAAATATCAACAACCTCAGATATGCAGATGACACAACCTTGATGGCAGAAAGTGAGGAGGAATTAAAGAACCTTTTAATGAGGGTGAAAGAGGTGAGCGCAAAATATGGTCTGAAGCTCAACATCAAAAAAACGAAGATCATGGCCACTGGTCCCATCACCTCCTGGCAAATAGAAGGGGAAGAAATGGAGGTAGTGAGAGATTTTACTTTCTTGGGCTCAATGATCACTGCAGATGGTGACAGCAGCCACGAAATTAAAAGACGCTTGCTTCTTGGGAGAAGGGCAATGACAGGCCTAGACAGCATCTTGAGAAGTAGAGACATCACCTTGCCAACAAAGGTTCGTATAGTTAAAGCTATGGTTTCCCCAGTCGTGATGTATGGAAGTGAGAGCTGGACCATCAAGAAGGCTGATCGCCGAAGAATTGATGCTTTTGAATTATGGTGCTGGAGGAGACTCTTGAGAGTCCCATGGACTGCAAGAAGATCAAACCTCTCCATACTGAAGGAAATCAACCCTGAGTGCTCACTGGAAGGACAGATTGTAAAGCTGAGGCTCCAGTACTTTGGCCACCTCATGAGAAGAGAAGACTCCCTGGAGAAGACCCTGATGTTGGGAAAGATGGAGGGCACAAGGAGAAGGGGACGGCAGAGGACGAGATGGTTGGATAGTGTTTTCGAGGTTACCAGCATGAGTTTGACCAAACTGCGGGAGGCAGTGGAGGACAGAGGTGCCTGGCGTTCTCTGGTCCATGGGGTCACGAAGAGTCGGACACGACTAAACGACTAAACAACAACAACAACATGTATTTATTTTTAATCTCTGGTATTGCATCTGTTTCAGGACTTGAGATTTGATGCAGTAAGCAAGTTCCAAGAGGAAGGCTGAAATGCTATACACATTTACTAGGAAATAATTGCTGTGGAACCCACTAGGTCATTTCATCGTAAATATAATAAGATTCCACTACACAGTATTAGCTTTATCTGTCATTGAAAGCCAGCAAGGAAGTACCTTTGGGGAGGGTTTAAATTACTTTTCCAAGTAGTCCACATCCAGGTAGTGTCCGTGTGCAGCTGCTTTTTGTAAAGGAAGAGAGTTAGCCTATTCTAAGATGGTAGTTAAAAATGTTTAGTTTGGCCTTGAGCTTCTGTAAGCAGCAAATATATGGAGCACTTTGTATGAGGATCCAAAATGGAAGGGAGTAAGCATAGGAAATGTGCAGTATAGTATGTAAGTTAAGTAAATTCCATGCCATTCAGGTTCAAAATTTGTATTTTGAGTTGTAGTCAGATAACAACAGGAAGTGTAAAAATGGACTATTGATGTACACCCACAAATCCAGTTCTTTCTGGGGTTAGGCCATACCAGCTGAAGCTTCTACACCTTCCATAAGCAGCCTTGTACAAAGCACATGTCTTGATATCCTTGGGGGATATTGCAAAGCAGAAATCTGACAAGAGAGCTGTAGCTTTCTCCCTAGAAATCTTAATGCTACATGTGAAATAGAAATCTGTCATAACCATTGCTATACAGCTGACTATCACTGAGTTGAGTGTCCTGATAAGTCATAGAAATAAAGTCTGTCTACAACCATAATGTGGGGGGTTTTTTGGCCCTAAAACATGTGGCTTGTAAAAGACAGCATACTGAAAGATGTGTATTACTCCTATATGCTGAATAAGAAAACAACCCAAAACCTTGATCTTTTTAATATTGTCTCATACCATCCAATTTTATGGGGAAAAGCTTTTCTTTAAATGTAGTCATTTATGCAACACTTAGCTTTTTAATACCCTGATGACTTTCATAGGAAGGTACTTAGAAACCAAAAGTGTCATGAAAGTGATGCTATTTGAAAGGAGTGGTTCAACTTTTACTTTTCAGTTTCTTATTTTTAGAGCAGTATAATCTCTACTGTTTCCTTTCTAGAGTGCACATTTAATCGTGTAGGTCTGATTGCTAAGATGACTTGAAATCTGAATATGAATGTATGATATAGACTTTGAGTAGAATTGTTAAGGACAAGTGAACACATCCCTGTTCCCACTGCCATCAAATTGGCATGTTTGGCTGGAATTTTTCATGTGTGCACTAATGCATTTTGACTATTGATTATGTTTCTGTATTTGAAGGAAAGGGGTGTGTCTTATTCTGATTTGCAAAGCAATAATGAAATTTTAGTAAGTGAAGTTTCAGTGATGCTTAAGAGAACTCAAAAATACACTACAATTCTTACTAGACAATATGCTGTGATTTCCTTAGGGAGAGATGCACTTCACCAATAACCAGCCTTAAAAATGAGCATAGAAACTGAGTGTAGAATTAAAAAATTAGAAGCCTTGGACGAAGCATAGAGTATGATATGCCATGAAGAAAGGGATAATGTGACCTGAGATATTGGATATGAAGTTGGGGAGGATCATTCCCCCTGGAGGTTAGTAATTGGGAAAAGTACACTGAAACTGAGGTAATGACAGTGCTGAGAAAGAAAACTACTTTGATTTCTCTCTATTCACACTAGTAATTAGTATATTCACAGGCAGTGATACTGCAGATAACACAAAGTTCTCACTTATTTTGAGGCTTCAAGACTTTTCCAAGCAAATAATAAAAAAGACTTTCATGTACAAAACTGTTTTTGCTGGGGCAAAGAAAAAAATAATTAACCTTTATCTTTCCCATTAAGATAATTTCTAGTAATTTAAACCCTGCTTTTACATTCAGATATTTCCTGGATTTGGAGTAATAAGTCTTAGATACTCTTTTAATAATCTTTTTTCTTTCAAATTTCATTGTGACTAAAATGTTTTTCAGAGAAAACATTTGGCAGTTTCTAGCATTTCTGCTCTCTATTATTTTTGCATTTCCTTTGATCTTTGAACTTATCTTGTCTTGTATTAACCTACTTTGATATTATCAGTAATTAGGTACCATCTGAAGAGAACAGTAATGCATGAAAATAGTTATGGTTTGCACAAAGTTAATGTAATTATAGTATTCCCATATTTTGAGACTGCTTAGATTTCACCTGTACTTGTTTTCCCATTTAAATGCAGTGTGTCAGTTAAGTTATTTTTTGTCTAGCTGCTTTACACATTTTTTAAGATACAAAGATGTAGGAAAACAGTATAAGCTATACACATTGCTAATTGATACAATAGCATTGTGAACATTGCCCTATAGTCTGAGATCCACAGCGTTCAATATTAGCATGGTACATGCTATTCAGATTTGGACTAGGATGGCTTCCTTAATTATCAAATCTTATATGTGAAATTCAGCTTCGGTCAAATATGTAGGAGCACTGAAAAATAAATGCTGGGGTTTTTTTTGTAAAGCGTTTCACTTTCTCTGGGTATACCTGCTGTGAATCTGATCTAGAAATGTGTGCTTATTATAGTATTGCCCATGTTCTTTGAATGTCCTCATAGAATTAGATTATGAGAATTGGAAGGATGCTCACTGTAGGGAATTTCCTGCACCCTCCTCAGCTTCTCGACCCTTCTGCAAGGTGGTTTTGTCAGATTTTCCTGATTACCCTTTGCCCAGCACTCACTCATGTCCCATCCCAGGTCCTTTTGAAAGATCCTCCAGCTATCAGGAGTGGCTTTTCTAGAAGAGGAGGAGATGGGGAAGTCTTTTTGCTCATGGTTTTCAGCATTCAACCCATGAATACTTCTGCACAGTGAACAGTTTTATTTTTCCACAGTGAACTATTCTCTCCACTTATAAAGCTCATGTTCTGAATCTAATATTGTTTCTTTTGTAGAGGGACAGTTAAGACATATAAAAACGGGAGAGCCATTTGTTTTTAACTACCGTGAAGATTTGCACAGATGGAACCAAAAGCGCTATGAAGCTCTTGGAGAGGTATATATTATATACAAGCAATATATAGCTGTGTATACGTTTGTGTTTATATTTGTTGTGTAGCATATTAACATTGTACTTGGTTAAATGAGTGAGAGGGGAAAGTTCAGTACAGTGGTACCTTGGTTCTCGAATGAAATCTGTTCTGGAAGCCCGTTCAGCTTCTGAAACATTCAAAAACCAAGCCGCAGCTTCCCCTTGGTTGCAAGAGCTTCTTGACTCAGTAGAAGCCGTGTCGCATGTTCAGGTTCTGAAAAACGTTTGAAAATGGAAGCATTTATTTCCAGGTTTTGGGCGTTCGAAAACCGAAACGTACCACAATGGAGGTGTTCGGGAACTGAGGTTCCACTGCATTTTAAATTGAAGGAAATGATGGAAATAAATGGCCTTGTAAGCAGAGGTAAACTGACCCATCGGGAACATAGCTGTCCTGCTCTAAATGTGTAGCAACCATACAATGTGGTATGGGCAGTTACCTAGCTGAGTATATCTGATAAGCAAGAAAAGGTGTCCTGTCCTTTATTGATTGTCCTTTAGGAACGCTTGCCCTGTGCTTGCAACAAGATACCTATAAGTATGTATAAGGTAGAGTTGTCCATTTCAGTATGATACCCTGCAGCTATTCCTAAGTCTTATTTGTGTAGAATTCCAAACAAATGAACAGTAAACACATACCATAATAATTGAATACTAAGTTTTCTTGTGAACTGATAATATTTTCATAATTTATTTTTTCTGTTCAAAATTTAATTCATCTTGGATAGCATGCTGCTTGCTTTGTGTAGTTACATACCGGTAATTAACATAATTAATACATAATTAACCTCAGATTTTTATAACACAGCATTTGCTCTATTTTGAGCAACATGTTATACAGGTAGTATTATCTTAGGATTTTCAAAAAAAACTAACTTTCATTTTGTCTTTTTTATTATTTTATTTTAAAAAATGTATCAGACTTCCTGCTATACGAAAGGTGTAGCAAGGAAACCTATAGTTCAAGATCCAGGATAGCAAGATGTTGCCAAGTTTCTGATTTGTTTTGTTTTGTTTTTCCTTGGTTTGATCTCATGTCTCATGAATGATGTTTTGAAACTTCTTAACCTTTATGTGTCTGTGTATTCTCTGCTTACATTTGCTTTTGCGGTTTCATCCAAAATTTGAGAGGACTAGCAGAGGCCTTTATTTAGTGTGCTGTGTTTGTTAAAAAGCATACATGAAATGTTTGAATACATTAGGCAAGGGGTTAGAACACTGATTTTAATAGTATTAAAGTATTATTTAGGGTTTCAAAAAGGAAAGTCTGGACAAAAAAGTTTTTGAGCTATTTTTAATGAAAAATACATTTCAGCGATTTCTGCCTGGACGTTGAATTTCCAGCTATGTGCTGGAAATTCCAGGTGTATGGCAGCCCTATACTGCTGCTCAGTTGGGCTTACAATCTTCAATATGTTAACATTCTGCAGTATTGTAGAATCTCTGAAAATAGTGCATCTAGAAGTGGTTATATGAGAAGCTTTGATTATTAGCAGTCAGGATTACAGTGGTACCTCAAGTTACATACGCTTCAGGTTACATATGCTTCAGGTTACAGACTCCGCTAACCCAGAAATAGTGCTTCAGGTTAAGAACTTTGCTTCAGGATGAGAACAGAAACCATGCTCCAGCGGCCCAGCGGCAGCAGGAGGCCCCATTAGCTAAAGTGGTGCTTCAGGTTAAGAACAGTTTCAGGACCTCTGGAATGAATTAAGTACTTAACCTGAGGTACCACTGTACATCAATCTGGTGCTTACTGGACCCGTTATGGCATAAAAACATGGAACTCAGGCACACAGTCTCATGCATCTTTATCTGTATGGACACAGTGATCAGTTATTTGATGGTTGTTTTCAGGGAATTCCTTTTAACAATCATGAGGATCTTCATGCTGGATCCATGTTTTTCTGCTGTGGCGTTCTGGGAAGCACTGAAAATGGTTTTTATCTAGTGCAATCCACAAAAAGCAATGTCAGCTTTAATATGATGATGGTTTGGAGGACATTCCTTTTAGGAATCATGAGGATCTGTGCCATGCTGGCCCCCATGCCTCCCCTTGTCTGAATTGCTATTGAGAAGTGAAAGGAGGATGTCCAATCAGAGGAGATAAGGGGGCACGTTTAAACCTTATGCAGAGGCCAGAGAGCAAGGAGGACCTGCTTGGAGCACATAGAGCAGAAAGAAAAGTCTCCAGTTGTTTCAGTCAGTTTGGGTCCTCTTGTGTGTACTAGAAAGGCATTGGCAGACACGTGTTCCCTCTTCAGTGGCATGTTTGGGACTTAAGGTCGTGACTATAATAGGATGCCCTGTGATTTCATTTTAGTATCCAGTAAAGACTATTAACTGAGATGCCAAGAAACATTAAATAGTTTAAATTGTAACTCTCTTAAAAGAGAGGGGAAGCAAGGTGGGGAGAATGAAAATTAGTCCACAAGCAGAAGCATATATATAACTTAAAATGACATAATGACATTAATCAGTGCCAAGTATTTCTCTCCTGCTTCCAGGGAAACATGCCAAGAAAGCACAGATGGAGGTATATTTTTCAGAAGAATGGACAGTAACATTTACATTCAAGATGCATAATACCTTGCTTTTTAAAATATTGTTGTGCCTCTGGGATGCTAGACTCAAGTGTATTGTTTACAATGGGTCTCTGAGATGAGGTACTAAACTTAGCTTTGGAGTATGGATGTGCCTCTTGTTTATCTCATTAAATTTGTTAGCATGTGAGTGAGCTATAAGATTTTCAAAACTACAGGTTTCAAACTCTGTTATGTATTATTCAGCATAATTTAGTAGCTTGCTAAAAAATTAACAATTTAAATAAGGCACTATTGCTGTAGCGGCAGCTGAAGCTTACATAGCTCTAGGATTGCCTGGGAGCAGAGGCATCTGGCTGCAGATGGTACAGAGCTAGCTGTGGAATGGGGGTGACGGAGTGGTTGGAAGGAAAGAGTGTGCTTGAGTTTGGCTACCCAAAGCTCTGCTAGGGTTCTTGTTTCAAAATAGTTACTATATAAGGAGGCCTGACAGAAATAAAATATACTGGATCCAATTAAGATGATATTGTAGAATATGTTTGCATAAAATATCTTGATAGTACTGCTTATAAGATGAGAGCATTTTTTATCACCTTGAGTGAGATGGTTGAGGGTAGAACTACACATTAGGAAAAACAAGAGACTGTCACTGAAAAGAAGCATCCCCATTTCTGCTTTTCTCCCCACTCTAGGCCAGGGATATCCTAGCATCACCATGCTTTATATTTCACTGACTCAACAAAACAGCGGCCAGTGAGATTAAAATGGCATGAGGGAACGTATGGCAATCTCAATAATAGTACACAGGAAAGGTTTGAATGTAATACAAACCCATAGTTTTGTGTTAGTAAAATGAGCTGCAGTGAGCCTTCCCTCCCATACCCACCAACACTTCTCTGATGAAAATAGGGATGTCCTAAGGAAAAGTGGGATCAAATCAGAAACTGGGATGGCTTCTGTAAATCCAAGACTGGCCCTGGAAAATAGGGACACTTGTAGGGTCTGCCCTCCGCCTTTGGTGTTGTCACAAAGAAGAGTTTCAAAAGTTTTGCTTCCATTTTAGATTACGGTAACTGCAGAATGCTATGTTGTTTGAACCTGGACAAACCATAGATAACATTATCTATGATTAATCGAGAAAAGCCTATGTTAAACCATATTTTAAGATATTTTAGGATAGATTTTCATTGGCCACAGTGCATAGTAAGACTGAGTCCAAGTGTTGTATGTCAAAAGCTTCTTTAGTATCTCTTCTTGTTACTTACTGGCAGGTTTGTCATTTCAGAGTCAAAATAAAGCTCATTCAACCCAAGCATACAGCAACAGCAGTATCAAGCCTTAGGTCAGCTTTACCACTTGAGACTGGCGCAGGGCAGTCTAATGATATTCATTTTGCATTTTTGCCAAGTACCACACACTGACAGAGTAAAGTAGAAAAAATAATGAGTTGACAGTTGTATGCCATAAATTCATTTGTTTTGTTTTTAAGCATTGAAAAAGCATATTTGTGTTTATACCTGTACTGCTTCTGCTACATTCAGTTTAGGTCCCACCCCTCTTCCCAAAGGAGAAAATACTTAAGTATTTTATTATTATAGTCTGTATCATGCTGAAGCTTTAAATCTAATTGGGTTAATGACCACATTAGGGGCTTAAAGCAGTTTACTTCTAACATACTGTACAGATCACATGCCTAATTAAAATCTCTTAGATCCATAGAAAGTTCTCTAAATTATAACATCTATATATCAGACTTGGATAGCAGAGGTGGCTGCTGCCTAATTGTGCAGGGTACCTTTCAACAGTATTCAACTAATGTATCCTGTTAGTGCAAGGATTTCTACTTGTGCAACAGGACTCCCCCCTCACCTTTCCCTATAGGTGCACCACACACTCCCCACTTCTGCTCCAAAGCATTGCTGGAACCCCTATAAGATGCTTAGGGTGTGTGGGAAAGGAAGAGGGCAGAATTCCCATTGTATTAGAGGAAATCCTTCCACTGACAGGACAGTGACATAATGGTACTTTGGATTCAACACTGCGTTTGAGCTGATCTTTGGGTGTCAGGCTTATGCCAGGAGAGGGTGGATAAACCTCAGTGAATTTGATGAATGGTTTAGTCTGTGTTGGTGAAGTTGTTCTTTTAACTTGTTTTGATCCTTTAGGATAGAGTTAGAGTTTGCATCCTTCTGTCTTGGGAGACAGTGGAGTGCACCTCCAGGGGTGAATTCAAACCGCTGGAGAATCACATCACCTGCTGTGGCTGCAGAGACCAGTAACTTGTAACTGCTGCCCCCTGCATTGTTTTTGCTGCATTAGCAGCACTGAAGTGACTTCTTAGATCAGGCCAGTGGCCCCTCTAGCACAGCATCATGTTCTGACAGTGGCAAACCTGATGCCTGTGGGGAACCTGCAGGCAGGATATGAGTGCAATAGTCCTCTGTTCACCTATAATTCCAAGCAATTAGCATTTAGAGGCATACCATCTCTGACAATGGATGTAGGCTATAGCTATCATGGCTAGTAGCCATTGATAGCATCTGTGAATGTGTCTAACCCTTTTTAAAAATCTTCCAAGTTGGTGGACACTACTGCTTCCTGCAGAAACTAGTTCTGTAGTTTAATTATGGGCTGTCATAGTTTTATTATTTTATCTCTCCTGAATCTTTCAAAATTCAGCTTCATTATTGGTTCACAAATTCTAGTGTTTTAAGAGGGAGAAAAACTTTTCACTATCCACTTTCTCTATGCCATGCATAATTTTATAATTTTCTGTCATGTCACCTCTTACTCACCTTTTCTCTAAACTAAAAAGTCCCAAATCCTTCAGCCTTTCATCAGAGAGGAGTTGCTCCATCCCCTTTATCATTTGGGTAGCCTTTTCTAAACCTTTTCTAACTCCACAATATCCCATTTGAGGTGAGGCAACCAGAACTGTTTTTTTTCCTTCCACCACAAGGTAGATACCATTTTGTGTGCAGTTTCCACAAACATTATTTTGAGCACTTTATTATTGTTGTGTTCGCTTCAGTGACTCTTCACTCTCAACTTATGAAACTGTAGAAATATAACTGCTTTGCCGTTCCCAGAAAGTGAAAGATGATTTCAGTGAACCATAAACAGTTAGGCCCTAGGGGTAAAATTACATCGGTTGCATGTTTCTAACATGCTGCTTTGGGATAAACATGTCTTAAATCAACTCACTGCTCACAGTCAAATTCTTGTTCAGATTTGCTGTAGAGACTGAAAGACTGATCTGTCTACTAATACTGTGAAGCTTTTGCAATCTAATTTGCATCAATTATTTGCAAAAGGTAACAATGGCTTGTTATATATTCTTGGGCTGTAATCCTGAACATGCATTTTTTTCTTCAAAGAAATGTGTGTAGAAATGTCTGTAGGGTAGCAATTTGTCACCTTGATCTGGAACTTAGCCCACTAGTTTACTTGGCCACCCCCATTGGGACAGCGGTATTGCAAATTGCTTCAGGATATTGTAAATTACTCATGGAATGTGATTCATAAATGAAAATAATAATAATAATTGGGGCTTGTGAGCTGGTGCTAGGAAAATCTAATCTTTTTCTTTTCTTTTTCAAATGATAGTGCTTTAAAAGTTCAGCTGTTTTGGTATAACACCTGTGGAGTGTACTGTGTTTAGATTTGATGCCCTTGATTTAATTTTCAATTGTAATTACTTGGGAACTTGATTTGTTTAGGTTCCCTTTGCAAATTTAAAGTAAGTGGGGTTTTTTAAAAAGAAAATCTTACGGTTTTCACTGGTCCATAATGCTTTCACTGTATTTTCCTCCATAGATAAGGACCTTATCTATGTAATAATTAGATTTAGTAACCTAGATTTATGAGATCTCCATTTAAGGCATTTGGAATCCTATATTGAGTATATTATAGATATTATCTGGGAATTCAGTTTTGTTCTGTACATCTCGCATATAAAAGCTGAACCTGGGTTTCATAGGTGTGATTCTCAGTAGTTTTAATGGAACAATTATAATAAAATGTGCTTAGAAAGGTAGCCAAAGGTAGCTTTTCTTGAACTTCGTTTGCTAGCTTCTGTTTCCATGAACAAAATCTAGTAATCTGCATATTGGAACATTTTTTATCTTCTGCATCTGCTTACAGTCTCTCAAGGTAGTGCTCAAACTAATTCAGGAGTTAGTCATCTACAATATTCATCTTATACTTTTTCAGTTTGTTGTTTTTTGAAAAATGCAGTATTAGCTTATAATATGAAGTATCATATCTGTTCTGTAAATTTGGATATTTGTGACCGAAGCAAACTTCTTAACAAATCTTCAAAAGAGCTTGCTTAACTTCATCTTGTGCTCCCCTCAGAAAATACAAAGTCAGTCATTCTCCCCCTTCCACCAAGAGAAGGCAGGGTAGATCTCTTTTTCTGTTTAGGCCACCTTTGACCTGTTCCTTCTCTGTTCAGTGAATAAAGGGTGAATAAAGATCTGCTGTCAGTGTGGCTCATGAACTGGATGTGCAGTGACAAAGGGAGATTGTTTTAGGAGGGTTGCTTATTGAAGCTGATTTGAAAGTAGTTCTTAGCAAATGCTATTCTTGTATCTCTAGGTATGTATTATATATGAAATGGTCTTTATCATTAATTTCCAGGCTAATAATTTACACAACAACACAATGTGAAATCCCAGAAAGTTATATTCTATGTCTAGACAAAAACATATATTTTGCATAGGGAAGCAAGCTTTCTGTATTTTTAAATTTGTAATTTTTGAAAGAGGAATTTATATGAGCATTATGTGACTGTGTTCTCTTGTAGATCATCACCAAATATGTATATGAACTACTGGAAGAAGAATGCCATTTGAAAAAAGTATACATACCGGTAAGTTAAATATACCCTGTTTTTTCCCAGCATCTTGGGAAATAGCAATAATACAGTCTGAGGAATTATAATTTATTTTATTTCATAGTCTTTCCTATGCTGTGAGTTGTAAATATCATGTGTGTGCATTAGGAACAGTTCAGACACATCCTATTTTGTTATTAACTTGTGTGACGTAGATGGGCCTATACTGAAGAAATCTAGGTGGGCTTTTTTAATATAAAAAAATAAACTCAGGTTTGAATTGGTTTTGAAACTTCTTGGGTAACCATGAGGCAATTATAGTGTCAGTTAAACCTACCTTGCAGGGTTGTTGTGAGGATAAAATTTTATAATGAGGCGTATGCTGTCCTGTACTACTTGGGAGAAAGATAGGAAAGAAAGATTTTTTAAAAAAATACATTCACAGACTAACTGGGGTGTAGTCTTAAATTACAGAAATAGTTTGCTTGACTAGATCAGGTGTACATAGATGCCTTCATAATTTCCTCAGTTTTACCCACTAGTTTGTTCTGAGAGAGGAGGGAGGATAATAGAAATTATGCAAATTTTCTACCCATGTATGCCAGGTTGTATGTTACTTCTGAAGCCTGATCTGAAAGCTATAGATCATACTCTTAATGTGTAATGTTTCCAGGATGCCAAATGCTTAAAGTGGACATCAGTCATTCGGATCTGTCTTTCGGATTGATCCTGGGATATATAGACATGGACCTTTTAACATTTGAATTCAGTTATCTTAGCCGTTAAAGATAATTGGCACCTTAAGTTTATTTCAGCAAGCGATAGAAAATTAACCTGAAAATTCATATATAGGTGGCACCTAATCCCTAGGAAATGGGCAGTGATCCCTCCTGGCAGCTCACCGTGTTGCTGGAGGGGCTGCCCCACATCTGTTAATCATCTCCACATGTGGTGGGAATGTACAAAAATCCAGCATTTCTGGGTTTTGCTATTCTAAGAAATTAACAAAACAGCAATTGGAAGTCAAACCAGAATTAGCTTTATTAAATATACTTCAAGACAACAATCTGGATTTACATAATATAGAATGAATAAGGCATTTATTACAAGCCACAAGACACAGTATAAACAGATACTGGAAAGAACTTTCTGGCACAACAATAAACAATTGGTACAAAACAGTTTGGGAAGCAGCCCTGCTTGAGAGATTAACAAATAAACTATGGTTGACACGTGGACAGAAAATGAACAATCCTCCTCATCAGCATTTATATCTGATTGATTTAAATTTAAACATAAATTATTATCTTCACTTTGAATCCCCCTTTCCACATTATTATTTATTTTATCCCTCTTTTCACTTCCTGAGATTCTCACGTATGTCAGTGATGTCTCATTGTCCTGAAAAACAGCATCCTATCCTACAGACCATATTGAGTATTAAGATTGGCAGAAGTGGACCTCTTGGTAGTTCCACTACCCTTAGAAGTTCAGGAACTAGTGTCCTGGGAGAGGGCATTCTCTGTGGCAGCTTCTAGGTTGTGGAATTCCCTCCCCACATTACTTCGGGCTTCGGGCACCTTTATTACATAGTTTTTGCCATACACTGAAGACACACCTCTTTACTATGGCTTTTCACACTTGAAATATATTTGGGAACCACCCTCCCTATTCCTGTGATGGTAATTTGTTTAAAACTTTTTAATGTGTCCCCCCCCCTAAATTCTTGTGATGCTCCCTGGGACCTTGTGGTGAAGGGCTGGTAATAAATCAAATTATTATTGTTGAAAGATGGTTAGAAACCAAATTGTTATTGTTGTTGTTGGATAAATTTAAGATTTCCATTGAGTTACTGGCTTAGTTTAAACTTGCACAAGGACTTGTCTGCATTCCATGTAATACCAAAACTTTTTTCATAAATTGCAAATTCGTGTGCATTTCACAAGCTGCTTTTTGAAAAGTCTTGAGTTTCAAACGCAGTTTTCCATATTTGGGTGTGATGTTGGCACCTCATCTTGCTAGCTCATTCTAGTTCCCGTCTAAACCCCTAGACACAGATTGCAGAAAATGGCCTTGATCAATGCATTTGAGGTTTCTCCCTGATCACCCTTATTTGCAGAGTGATTTAATAGTCAAACCATCTACCTGACTATTAGTTACCACAAAATTATCTTCTCTTAGCAGAGAGCTGACAGATAGACAGCTAATCCACCATTTCCTTTCCCAGAAGTCCTTCACCACTAGTATAATCTAGATGGGATTATACTTACTTGATTATACTCTGGCAATCAAGAGTAATCTGAGCAGAGTAGTTTTGACTTCCCAAAAAACATTAGTCTGTGGGCACTTTATGTGGGGCTGCATTCGTTGAGTGTTTTCTCTATAGCAGGGGTGTCCAACAGGTCGATCCCTGGGAGGTTTCGGTAGATCATGGTAGATCGCTGGCTCCTCCATCCAGCCCCACCCCCTTTCCCCATCCTCTAGATCGCTAGAGCTAAAGTCTGAGTTTTTGCAGCGAGGCTGACGGTCTCATTAGCGATCTCTTGATGAGCGCCTTATTTTATTTATTTTACCTAGGCCCCTAAACTAACAAATATTTCCTCCCTAAAAGACGCTCAACAACATTGAACTGAACCCCCCCAAAAAACACCACATATCTCCCTAAAAAGGGGGTAGATCAGTGCCAGATTTTAATCATGAGTAGATCACAGTCTCTTGGAAGTTGGACGTCCCTACTCTACAGTATAGCCCTCTCAGTGCCTGAGGATCTTCAGGGAATGCTTTGTTCTAAACTATGCTTTTTTTCACTTGTAAGATCAGTAGGGACAAAGCACAAGGCCTTTGCAGTGATACCAACATTATGGAACTTATTTTAAAAGAGAGGTTTTAGGGCTGGCCCTGTTGCATCTTTTAATGTAATGTATAGAGATGTTTTCAATGCACCAAATCATTAAGGATTAGTGAGGTCATTTAAAATTACTATATTGGCTGCAGCTGAGTTGTTTTATGCTATTTATTGTTCGAAGATCTTGTGTTTATTTTGTGTTTATTCTGTGTTTTTACTGGAGGCTTCCTTGGAAGTATGTAATAAAGAATGTCCAATTAGTAAAAATAAGAGTGCAAAGTAGGAAAGTAGTCCTCTCCAATAAAAAGTCAGTATGCATTAAGATGAATTAATACTCCTGGGTCAAAAAAGTAATACTGGAAGCTTTATATACGAAGAGCAGTACTAACATAGATTGATATAATAAAAAAGAATCCTAGACTATAAATATAATTATGTAATCTTTTGAAAAAAGTTGAAGCAGATATAAACAGTGAATTGTCAAGATACAAATTGCTTTGTACATTTTCAGTGTGATGAGAAATAAATGGTATACTAGGTTGACTTGTCAATAAAGTGTGATTGGACACTGGTGTGACCTTTTTATGTGTATCCTTTAGTGAAAGCTTCATTTAATGAATTACAGGCATTTGAAGACAAATCGACTTGAAGAAATGTTTCCAAATGCAATTAAGATTAAGCTGGTAAAGGTTGATTCCAAATGTGAATGGTAAACATATGATGGCTAGTCCATATTTAGATATGTAAACTGAGTATTTTATAATGTATAGCTTTGTTTTCCTCTTGCCCATGCTCCCAAGAATATTGGAAATGGTTCTGTAGCAGTAGTTATCAAGAAGAAGAGAGTAAAATTTGCTCATAATAGGGCAAGAACTATGTACCCTGCCTTGAGCTCCTTGGAGAAAAGGCTGAGATATAAATGAAATTAATTAAACAAACAAACAAACAAACTGACAAACAAATGGCATTTCTAAACAAACTAACCAAATCTTCTGTTACCAAAACCTAAATCAGCTGCAATATAAGTATGAATGGAGATGCGGGTGGCACTGTGGGTTAAACCACAGAGCCTAGGGCTTGCTGATCAGAAGGTTGCTCAGTCCCTGCTCCTGCCAACCTAGCAGTTTGAAAGCACGCAGTGCAAGTAGATAAATAGGTACCGCTCCGGTGGGAAGGTAAACGGTGTTTCCGTGCACTGCTCTGGTTTGCCAGAAGCGGCTTAGTCATGCTGGCCACATGACCTGGAAGCTGTACACCAGCTCCCTCAGCCAGTAAAACGAGATGAGCGCCACAACCCTAGAGTCGTCCACGACTGGACTTAACTGTCAGGGGCCCTTTACCTTCATAAGTATAAATAAGAGATTGGTCTGAGTGCTACTCTTGGATGAGAAATATGTGTTTGTTTCTAACAACCAAACCAAACCAAACACACTTTGAATTAAAGATGGAATAAAGAGTAATATTAACACTTGCAGTTCAGGGAATTCACACTCTAATTTACCTTATTTTTTTGCAAATAATTTGGATTGTACGAACTGAAACACAAGATAATTTAATGTCTCAGATCAATGGTAGACATGGTTTCTAAATCAGTTGAGCTACATTTGCCCGAAAGTTTAGTCTTATATTATATTTATCTGACTTTGTAGTATCTTTTTCTCATCAGTTGCCTTGACAGATCATAGTCTGGATTTTTTTACACACAAGCATTCAGTAGCCTGCTGTGAGAAGTAACCAGAACTAAATTCCTCATGCATCTACAATGAAAAACACTGGCTGATGTTCTGAGAACAATCCCCAGGAGAAGTGACCAAAGCAGGAAAACTTCACAGATGTATTATAAAAGCCCAGGGAAATTTTGCAGATAAAGCTGATCATTACATACACCTAAAGCTGTAGTACTGTATATTGGAAATAATGGGACAATGGCAACGCATAATATAAGCAAGTTCTTAGAGGCTTCATTCTGCCCATGCCCTTAGCTGTACTTGGAAGACCTTTCCAAGTTGGAGCTATGTACTGAGTTATGAATTGATGCTGTATATATAGTCTCACACATAGGTAACCAGTCCTGCAGGCTGTTTGTAGGGAAACTCTTCAGAACTAGTGTTAAGAGCTATGGAAAGGCCATTACTTTACTTCATAGCAGCATGAGCCCCTTTTTCTTCTTTGTTTTACAACTGCTGGCACTGGGACCCTGACGTTTTTGATCACCATCAGAAGAACAGCATTTCCTCAGATTTGTTCTGTGAACAAATCCGCTGTGAACCAGTCCGCTCAAACAGTCCTTATCTTGGCCCAATGGGAACTTCTGCCTCAGGATCAGGATTCTTCATCCTCTGTATTCTCACTATAGTTTGACATGTTGAAAATGCTGCTGCCTTCCCATTATACCCTGCTCATAGCTTATTGATTTATTTAAATAATTTCTAAATTGCCTCTCTACAGCACAGCCTAGTCAGTGCAGCTCACAGTGAAACAAGGACGGATAGAAACTATGAAATGATAAATATAAACAAACGATGAAACGTTAAAAAGCAGTTGAAACATCAATGAAGGCAGGTCAGAAGAAGGCTCACTCAAATAAAGGTGTCTGTCAAAAAGTCAGGCAGTGCCAGGTACCAAGCAAATCTTCCTAGGCAAACCTTTCCATAATTTGAGCACTACAGTTGGGAAACCACCACCCCTTGCCTCCCAGAGCGATCTCATACACTCTTGATGTAGTTTGAAAAGGGAACACTGAAAACCTCTGTAGTGAAATGGAGTTCCCAGGCAGATTCTTACTGGAGAAGGAGATCTGAAGACATCCCAGCCCCAAGCCAACCTATTGAGCTGAGCCTGAAAATAAATTGCCCGTTACCCATGTTGCTAAATGATCAGAGTAATGTGCTATGATCTACCCCCTGACAGATTTCTGCCGACTTCATTCTGGACAGCTGAAGATTCTGGACTGTGTTGAAGGGTAATTCCACATAGAATGTAGTATACATAATTGAAACTGGAGTTTCTAATTTGGCCAGACTGGCCCAGATAATAACTGTGGATCTAACAAGTCCCCATGCTGGAAACTAGATACTTGTGTACTTCTGAACACTTATTTGGACAACAGTGGTGCATTATTATTATTTTTGCTGCTTAAAGGAAATAACCTTTTCAGTACTGTAATCCATTCTTAACAATGCTTTAAATATGAGCATTTTGCGAAATGCCAGCATTTTGCATTGATCGCTTGAGCTGTTTTGGAGGTGCTGGTGCTTTAATGCCCATTAGCATTAATAAGATAATTAGCATTAATGCAAGAACTAAGGTTCCAGTGAGTGTACACACACACACACACACACACACACACACACATGTACGTACATCTGGAAGTGATGAATTATGGTGTATTATGTAGCAAATATATGGTTGTTTAATGGGCTTTATACCTCACACCTGAGAGAGTGTGATATGGTGGGCAGAGTCAGGAGAGCAGGATTCAAAATCCACACTTACTTGTGAAGTTCATTGGTGCCTATGGGCAAGTCATCCGCTCATTATGTGCATCACAGGATGTTTTTGAGAGGGAGATGCAAACAAACAAAAACACATATCATAGTAGCAAACAATAACAATAACCCCGCTACACACAGTTTAAAAGACTGTATATTGTTTAATTAACCAGAGGCCTAGAGAGAAGAGGCATGTTTTTAACTGGCACCTAAATATTTGTAACGAAGGCACCTGGCAGGCCTCCCTGAGGCTAACATTCCACAAGTGAGGAGCCACCATAGAAAAGGTCCATTCTCACGTTGCTGCCCTCCTGCCATCTCATGGAGGAGGCACACGAAGAAAGGCCTCAGTTGATGATCACAGGTCTGAGTTGGTTCATATGAGGAAAGGTGGTCCTTGAGGTATTGTGGCCTGAGCCATTTAAGGCTTTATAGGTCAATATCAGCAACTTGAATTGGGCCCAGAAACTAATTGGCAGCCAGTGCAGTCAGGCCAGGATTGGCATTATATACTCAAACCATCTTGCCCTGGTAGGCAACCTGGATGCTGAATTCTGCACCAGCAGTGGTTATCAGAGCATAGATGATAGAAGTTAAGCTATCCCTGCCCAGATAGGGGTGCAACTGGGTAGCCAGACGCTATAAGCCATGTATGCTAATGTATGTTCTGATCAACCCTAAGTTACAAGACCAGAGTTTCAGTTGGCTCACACGTATCCAGTCTTCAAATGGTAGGATCTGGGCAAGATTTTTATATATATATAAAAAAATAGGGCTTATTACATGTAATCTTGCCTAGAGGTTTCAAAGGAGGGAATAAAAGATATAATCCTACAAAACTCCATGAGAGAGTGAAGATGACAGATCAGCATCTGTGACCTTCCTGACATAAACAAGTGGAGCCACTTGAGCAATTCTATAGTTGAGTCCCCAACACCTCATGATAAACTAGCAAGGGCTACAGATAAGGTTAACAGGACCAATGGGGTGCAATTACTGATCTCCAAGCAGGGATTGTCCACTAGAGTAATAAACACTGTTGTGATTACCCATTCAGACTGTATTTTTTAAGCAGATATCTGTGATGGTGTGGACAGATTACTGCCAGAAATGGGCAGGGTACTACCCAGGTATGACCTTATCAACTTTATGCAGATTGGCTGCCCATCGTATGTGAAGCAATTGTGACATTCTGTACTGCTGGTGGAACTGCGTTTGCGACTTCTGTGGCATTTTGAATTTAATTGTTAGTTCTTTGGTATAGTTAGCACAAAGCGACTTTTAGTTTGTAGTCCCTGCTCAGCTACAAACTGCTTTGTTTGTCACTGTTTGTTGACTGTGGACAAGTCATCATCTAACCTACCTCACAGGCTGTTGTGAAATTAAAAATATCACTCTGTACTCCTTTTCTGGAAGCCGAGGATGCATAAGTAATTTTTTTAAACCTACAAAGAGGAAAACTTACTGGGAGTGATTACGATTTGAGCACTTAGGGTGGAAATCAGTGTTGTACTATGATGAATGTTCCATCTGTACAAGCATTTCAGCTTGCCAGACAGAAACACCCACACCCAGTGTGTGCTGTTTTGGGGGTCTCCTGGCCCCCCTCAACCCACTTTAGGGGTATGTGGGGAGGAGAGGGGAGAAAGCACCATTGTACCATCAGAAGTCTTCATTCATGGCTTCCACTGATAGAACTCATTAGGTGAATCCCACCTGTAGGGTTTGCTCTGCCAGTATGCACTAACACCTTTGTGAGTGGATCTGCTAACAATGAATACTGGTGTAGCTGAAGAAGTGTGCATGCACATGAAAGCGCATACCAATAACAAACTTAGTTGGTCTCTAATGTGCTACCGGAATGATTTTTTTATTATTTTCTCTCGACTACAACAGACCAACATGGCTACCTACCTGTAATGAATACTGAGGACAGTATAGTAGGCAACTTATTTTCCAGACTCCAGGTCTAACTAAGCATTTAATTGCTAGTTGCAGCTGTTGGATAGTCTGAATAGATTTATTGATGTAAGCTATATAATTCAATAAGCTGTTAATAAACACACTGTTTTCATTTTAGGTAGATGCCATGGAAGGTGAACCCCGGAGTTTTATCTTTATGAGTGAGGATGCAATGACAAATCCAGACAAACTGATGGTTTTAATTCACGGGAGCGGTGTTGTTCGAGCAGGACAGTGGGCAAGAAGGCTTATTATAAATGAAGATCTGGACAGTGGCACTCAGATTCCATACATTAAAAGAGCTATTGAGGTAGGATATTTATTTGGCCTTTTGAAATATGTTTGGTTTTTATACTCAACAATTTTTCACAATATTATGAGATTTTGTTTTCTTAATGTACATCAAACTTGTATATAACTGCCAATTTTCTTTAGATTTCTAAAACTTTTGCATAATAATTCTTTTATTTGAGGAAACAGTTGTTGTTTACTTACATTGAATACTGTTATAGGAACTGCCGTGTGGTCTTTGGAGAAGATAAATCAATCCAAAAATCTTTTTAAAACTACTGACGTTTTCAGTTGAATTTCATCAGCTTGAAGTTTTCCTTATCTCCATCTGAAGCACAAATTGTTCTGTCTATTATTACAAGAAGTTGATCCTAGAAGGTATTTGAACTTGTACCCTTACAGAAAGAGATGTTCTATGAAGCGTACAAATGGACCTATTAAAATTAGTTGGACTAAGTCAGATTCTTAACACAAATCACACTCCAGTGTTTCACAATGCTGTGTGAGCTTTTAACACACCCACAGAGGAATACTCCCATGAAAACAAAAAAAGGGAGTGTGACATAGGTAATCCCCCCCACTGTCTTCCAATGTATCTTGCAGCAGTAATAATGTCCCAAAGAAAGTCATGTAGGTTATGCCAGGAGAAAAAACACATTGGAAACATTTTACCCACTACGTTAATTTTTAAATCGAAACTAAGAAACTGACACAGACAGTTTTATAGTAACCTTTTCAGCCCCAAGCAGAATTTTAATGAGTCTTGGTGGGTGATAGAATATCCCAAAATAAAGCCGTCCATGGTGTGTCAGAAGAAGGCACTTACCTGCTTCTGTTCATTTTTTGCTTTAAAAAACCACATAGGATTTATTTACTCATTTCTATCTCATTTATTTATTTATAAAATGTATAAAATGCTTTCTATGAAAATAAATTTATTAAGTGCTTTATATAAAACATTATTAGGAAAAAAATAGAATTTCATATAAAAAGATAACAATTTTTAAAAAGTTGATTAAACACAGAACAAAAATATGTAAAACTGAGCAGTGCTCAAAAAGAAAAGAAATAGTTTAAGAATTAGAAATCAGAGTTCAGGAAACCTTTAAGAAGCATTTATAACTGGTTACTATCTCCACCTCCTGAACCACCTGTTGAAAGGCATTCCAAAGGGTGAATGCTACCATTGAGAGAGCTCATTTCTGTGTTGTCACCAAGTGACAGTCTGCTGTTCATAGAATGACTAGCATGAGATCCTTGAAAGATCTTAAGGCTTGGCTTGGTCTGTACTTGGGAGGTGATCTGCTACATTAACACTGGGATTTAAACCCCACCCCCCACAATTTGTAATGTTCAGTTGTTTTTCTTGGGATTTTTTTTTGGGGGGGGTCCTGGGTGCTTTAGTTTGGAAAGAAAACTGTAAATGGTAAAGTGAGTGACAGTTGTGCAGGTGATGACAAATTAGACATATTGAAGAACTACTGAATAAATTCTACAATGAAAAAGTGCACTCAGGTTGGATTTAAGGTTTCAGAGTTCTGCCATTTTTTCCTCCAAGTAGTAAATACTAAAGGTCTGCTTTAGATAAAATTCTAACTTCTTTGTCATTCTAATTTCAGGGCAAGCCAACATGGTGCCCTCCAGGTGTTGTTGGGCTACAATTCCCAATACCTAATCATTGGCCATGCTAGCTGGGGCTGATGGGAGTTGGAGTTCAACAACATCTGGAGGGTCACAGGTTAGCCATTTAAGGTCTAAGCTTTATTCAGCAGGGTAAGGGTCTATTGCTGCATCAGGAAATTTAAAAAGTGCAGAAATAGGGAGAATTGTTTCAGCACCATTTCTCTCTGTTTTTAAAATATACATTTTTATTAGTTTTTACTAATCATCTCATTTCATCTTATACAACATTTAGGCTATTTTAGCCTGAGACTTCCATCAACCATGTCTAATGATTTTCAAACCTCATCTCTTAATCTTACATTTGTTATCCTAACTATTACTTTTAATAATCCATAGCTTAAAATCCATTCTCATAAATATTTTCTGCAGTATTTAATACAGTTCTCCTTACCAAACTTCTTGTAGTCCTACAAGCATAGTCAGTTGGTTACAACTGTCTTTCAGATAACTCATATGTTTACTCCAATCTTTCAAGAATTTCTGGTCCCTCTGGTTTCGAATTCTCCCTGTCATCTCATCCAATTCTGCATAGCCCATCAGTTTCATCTGCTATTCCTCTTTCATTGGTAGTTCTTCCTGCTTCCATTTCTGTGCTAATAATACTTGTTTCAGCACTGTTTCGCATTCTCATCCAAAAAGTGTTTAACAGTCCCATCAGGTGAAGGTAAAATTATTCTTATTCTTCTGCAAGTCTCCAATATACACTCTCTGGTGGGCTACTAGATCCATCTCTAGATTGGATACCTGAAAATAAAAGCTCTTAATTCCCCATATGTACATGCATTTCATATATGTATGGTAGAAGTATTCATTTCAATGTCTGATTCGGATCCATAGATTTGGGAAGGGCTTGTGAAAACTTCCCTGCTCTCAGAAAGCCTTGTATGTTTGAAGTGTATTTGGCTTCAAAGCCAGGGATTGGTTGTTCTGGTGGATTCTTGAAGAGGTATATCTTATTTAATAATAACCTTTATTGTGGTCCAACGACCCATAACATGGATTCAGAATAAAATACAGATTCATACAGACAAGCCCCCAGGAAAGGAAGACCAAAGCGTTATTTGTTTAGTCATGGGTATGTTGATCTTTGATTTGTATGACTACTGAGGGAAACTTTGCCACAGCCATTGTGATATCATTGGACTTATCCTCCAGAAGATATTTGATTTAGTAGGCCTCAGACTGACCCAGCCAATTTGCCAATAGTGGCTTAATCAGTAGTTCCCTAGCTTGATCAGATTGTCCCCAGTGCAATAAAATATGCCTCATGCAGTCGACGTCCTGAGACATCGTGTATCTTATTTATTGCAGCAAGCATTTAGCATGTATTTTCACACTTTGGCTGAGAGTCCAAATCCAAGAACTGCACAATTAGTTCCCTATCCAATAAGGTTTTGTGCCCATGCTTCTCTATTAGTATATCTCTTAATTTCCAGGTGCTGTATGGGTTGTTGTTGTTGTTTTAACTGAGGGGACTTTTAAAAGTGAGATGTAAGATAAAAAGTAAAAAATACTTACTTGCATACGCTAGCTCTTGTGCCCGCCTGAAACAACTCTGGATTTTTGTCTTTAAGTTTTAGATGTAAGTTGATCATGATAACAGTTTAGAAAATACGTTTAATAAAATACTGAATGTAAAAAAAAGTTCTTCCTTATCCCAAACATACATATACAAAAATAGGAAATACTGAGAGCATAGACATACAGTGGTACCTTGGTTTAAGAACAGCTTAGTTTATGAACAACTTGGATTAAGAATGCTTCAAACCTGGAAGTAGGTGCTTTGGTTTGTGAACTTTGCCTTGGAATAAGAACATGTTTCACTTCTGTTGAGTGTGTTCCATTTGTAAATTGAGTCCCCCGCTGCTATGGGAAAGCATGCCTTGGTTTAAGAAAGCTTTGGTTTAAGAATGGACTTCCAAAACGGAGTAAGTTCGTAAACCAAGGTACCACTGTATATGTTTTATTTCCTTTTAAAAAAATGTGTGGTAGTTATATATTTATTCACAATACATAGTGCCTGTTAAAATCTGATTGAATGGATTTATATCCAAATGAATTTTATACAGAAACTTTATAAGTAGGTAATTAGTCATAAATTTGTCTAAGTTCAGTCAAAGATAGCTTAAAGAAAATTGAGAGGGAAGGTTAAATGCTTGGAGTAATATTGAATGACAGGCTATATAAGCCCACCCTAGCCCCCATGCCAGCAAAGGAAAACAATGAGATGACAGCTCTAGTGTTTGGAGAGAGGTTGTTAACGACAGCTTATTCCTTTATGATTTCAACTCTTGACAGAAGACAGGTCTGCTTGTTGCATCATGGCAGATGTATCATTACCTTCTGGCCCTGTCATGACTGAATTGGAATAAACCCACTTGCAGTTCTGAAAATCCAATTACTTTGTGGAAGTTTGGGCAACGTTTCTATGATTCATGCGTAGTTGTGTATAAACCTCATCTCAGTAGCTGTTTACTTCTGAATTCTAATATCGTTCTAAGAATTTTAATTCTGAAGATCACAAAATGAATTAAATGTATGGTGGTGTTTTCTTTGTGTCCTGATAAATCATTATTATGGTCATATAATATCTATAGCATTATTTTGTTGCAACTTTCTCCATTAACCTAGAGAAATTACTATTAAGTCTTGGTAGATATATATGTTTTTTGAAAGGTGCATTTTTCTGTTAACCATTAAGCATTGGAAAATGCCACCTAGTGAATATTTACAGTATTTTATGTTTCTTGTATCTGTTTTTCATTTTTACAATTAAGTGGTATTTTCTGTGGGTTCATATGGATATTAGAATTCAGCATTTTTACCACTTTAACTTGTGGGATACCTCACAGTGACTCTGGAGATTAGACAAGAGAGAGAGGAGGTGTGGATTTATGAAAGTATGTCAAAAGCCTTGGGGTTTGGGTATGATCAGAATTTCAATGGAGGTTGAGATGAGTTTAAATGCTTCGAAGCCATGCATAAAAATCATGTTTAATTTCTGTCATATTGTTCTTTTTTAGTCACTCTGATGTCTTTTTCAAATCTGCTTTTCTCCAGCTTTGTACTACCATATCCAAGATCTGTGTCCCTCCCCCGCTTTGTATTTCATTTTAACTGCTGATCCCTTTTCTGTGGTGCTTCTGCCTTTAATATCAGCTGAAGAGGCCTGAATTGCTGAATCAAAGCTGTTTGGGGAGGGATACAGTGTTTAAGATTGTGCAGGGTGAGAATCTCTGGGTAGAAGGTAACACTTCCTGCAGTTATAATCAATGCACTTGACACTTTCAAAGGGAGGAGAAGCCATGACTTGCTCAGGGGTTAAACTTTTTAAATAACCTCCCCAGGGAAAGATGCCGTCAATAAAACATAATAATTAGTTGAAGATTCTTGAGTGGTATTGGTTAAGAATAAAAAGATTAGAGACAGGGAAGGTCTTTACATTTCTTTTGTTTCTTAACCTTTAACTTTAGTTTAAATTTAATGTAGCTCTTAAGAATTAATCTGTTTTTACTGTCCTTTAGCTGCGGAAATCTGTGTATCTTCTTTTTAACAATAAAGTAACTGTCACAACTCATGGTTCTTCCTATGGCCAGTAAACCCACCTCTTTCCCCTTCCGGTATATACAGCAGCATTCAACTAAACAAAATATATAGAATAAATAAAAATTGATTTTTCAGCAACATTTAGTCAGTTTTACATATCTGCATTTAACATACCCATGCGGATAAAGGTCAAATGGAATCTGTAGCAGTTGAAGGCAAGGGCTTGGAGTCAGGGAAAATAAGAAGCCAAATTTAGGCTGTTTTCATATATTATATATTTTTGAACTATCTAGTTGCATGTTTCAAATAAAAGATTTACATACTTCTGCATATGGTATGAAGCTTGCGTTTTCAAATTCAGGAGGTTATTTAAATGCCTCCAAACAGTGTGTGGGAAATACTAAATACTGATAAATAATGTATGAATTGGTTTAGTATGAAAGAGTCCTAACCTTCATTAATTATTTATTTAATATTTCCACTTTAAGGAAATGTAAAGAAAAATGAAATCATGACTGTAGTTTGGGATAACAACCCATACATGGCTTAGGTGAATATGTAAGCTCAATATTTAATAAATAAAACACTGATTGTTCCTCTTTCATGGTGCTTTCAAACGGTTCATAAAGAGTTGAGCTTTATTTTGTATACTTTTTTAATACTCACACAGTTATGAATTTAGAATTTCTCTTACAATTGCCGTACACTCTTAATTCCCTTCCATTTTTCATTGATATTTCCATTCTACAGACTGGATTACCGCAATTTCTCTTTGTGGGGCTGCCTTTGAAGTTCGTCTGGAAGCTGCAGCTAGTGCAAAATACAGCAGATTGACTGCTTACTGGAGCAGGATATTGCTAATGGGCTAATTTCAGAGTGACAGTTTTGGGGTGTATGAAGTCCTATACTGTACAGCTTGGGACCAGAATACCTGAAAGATCACTGCGCTCTGCTAAAAGATGCTAAGCCCTTGGTATTAGACTAGTGGCTTTCAACCGTTTTGAGAGCACGGCTCCCATGACCAACCACATTCTTTCTGTGGCTCCCCTATAACGGAAGCCACTTACACTGGGGTTCTGTTACAGGATGTGCATAAGTGGGGATTTGCCCATTCTGCCCCCACTCCATCTCCCCACCCCCTTTTCGGTACCATTTTGGGCATGTGTGTACGTGGGAGAGCATGTGTCGACAGGAACCCAAGTGACGCCTCTGCTCTGCAGGGCCGAGCTGACACCCCAGCCTGCCTTTCCCGAAATTAGTGTGCACATGTGTGGGGAATGGAGAGGGCAAAACAAGATTAAGATCAGAAACAGAAATATTTTGTTGTTGTGGGGAAAGCGAGAAACACACAGCACAGGTTCTGCATACATGGTTCTGTTCCCATAAAGCTGGGTGACTGTTATGGAAAAGGGGGGTTGCCGGGGGGAGGTAGAAAGAAATAGAGGGGAAGGATGTTGGGGATAGGAGAGAGAAACACAGAAGAGACTGCTCATTTTCAGGGTTCCTTTTAAATCCCTACTTATAGAGGGCACACACATCCAGGCACACATACCATTAAGCTACTTTGCTGTTTTCTCAAGCCCTTTGTGTAAATCTAAGGAACTGTTAGTTACTGAAGCTGGGGATTATTTGTTGTTGTTGTGAGGAAAAGATTTTAATAATAATAATAATAAAAACTGCGCTCAGGGCGGCTAACAACAAATTTAAAACACTTTAAGAAGTAAAACAGTCATGCAAAAGTGTTTCCCCACTTTTTTTTTGCTGCTGTTATATTTTGGGAAGAAAATGGGCTGCAAGTTAAAGCTGCTGGCTTCCTGGAATGTTCCTCAGAGAGAAAGAGAGAGAGATATAATGCAAGAAGATATGGGCTGCAAGTTAAGGAAAGGACGCCCCCTGGGGCTCCCCTGCACTCAAGTCACCCCAGGGTGCCACAGCACACTGGTTGGAAACCAATATATTAGACAATTTATCAAGAAAAGGTGACAATTTTACTCAGGTCACAAGTATTTCTGCATTTGCTAAAGTGAAGAAGAATATAGCATGATGATCTGCCATGGTGTGCTATGTGATCTGGCAAAATGCTTTATAAAGGTTCTGAGGCTGGACTATAGAATATCCAGAAGATAGTCATTTTGTAATTAGTATACTTTTATTATACCTCTTTCAAAACTTTACCAGTCAGTTTACCAAGATGTGCTTTTTAACTGTTCAAATGCCAGCCCTAATAGGGGCATATAAATGTATTTATGATTCAATCCAACTGCCAAAGCAAAGTTGATTTTTTTAAAAAGCATGTGTCATTAAAATACCTTGCTAATTCAGACCATTAAATGTATAGTTCAGTAACATTCTTCTGCCTGATAAGCAGCAGAGTATAGTTCTATTACAGAAATTCAAGTGTTTTAATCCTGTCATGAACCGTCCTACCATAAGTAATCAAGGAATAAATTTGGCATGGGGTTCTCGTGCAAAATTATGTGGTTTCATAATCTTTTGAAAATTCATCATTCTTTTGAATAATAATAATATGTCATTTTTGATCATTTTTTTAAAAAAGTTAAATAGTTCTATGAGAACAAACTGTAATTGTTGATAATTGTCTTTTTTCTTGAAATTAACAAATTATAACATCAAAACATTTCCAGTGAGGTATGTAGTAGGTCATTTGCTGCTGCAGGCATTTTCTCTCCCTTCAGGATGTGCTTGTTTAGTTTCTCTCACTTTCTGCCTGTGGCACTGTACAGTGAAATTCAGACATGTTCTTTCCCTCCAAGGAATCTCTAGGGTTGAATATAACTTATACAAAATTAATAAATGGTGTTGCTTTTTCATTATCACCCTTCCAGTGCAATTTGCTATGTGTTCCCTGTTTGAAAAAATATATTGTTTAGGTTACATTTCTTATAGGAAAGCAGTGTTTCTACTTAATTTTTTTTACTGTATATGGGGAAAGGGTGGCTAATGGAGTAGATGTCATAACTATGATTGCATATAACTGTTTTTGCAGTTGTATGGTGGGGATGGCAGAGCTACAGTACTAAAAAAGTCATGATGTCTGAACAAAGATATTGAACATGTTGCAAGGCCTTAAACCTAAAAGCATAGTCAGTAGTGAAAATTAGGCTCAAATATGGAATCATAAGGCATGGCATTCATTCTACTAGATCAGCAGCCACCTTCTAACTACAATAACTTCACTAAGCTACACAAAAGCACAAACCTATGCACTGAAACTTGTTTGAAACTAAATTTCCTGTTGGCTGTAGCTATCCAACAGAAAGATTTTGTACAAATGAAGAAAGCGACCCCTGTTATCATTTGCAGAACCTTGATTGAAGTTGGGACATGGATCACATCACTGTGTCATGGTTTCTACCAGAAACCCTCAGGAGCTATAGTTTTGAGTTCTGTAACCCCTCAGAGAACAAGAATCTCAAGGGTTCCTTGGGGAATGGAGAGCTACCAGTTTCAGTGTATATATAATGTAAGAGCACATAAGTAGATGGATTTTAGATTATATTTCTTAACTTGTTTGAAACTAAATCTTTCTATTTACAAATGACAGGTGCGATTGCTATTTTCTCACAATGTTGAATTATGAAATTCCAAAATATTTTATAGTTTTATATTGGCACTTAGACATCAAATGAGCACATTTTTTCACATATCAGAATGAGAAAAATGTGGTTTCTGAGCATGCTACCAGGCTCATGGAAATATCTTGGTTATTTCCATTTTATAACCTTTTTATATATTATTAAACTTAAAAGCACTTTAAAATTGTTTTAAATTTTGGTGGATGTGTAAGTAGTAAGATAAGGCAGAAGAAATGAATCCCCGTGACGGGGTGAGCTCCCGTTGCTCGGTCCCTGTTCCTGCCAACCTAGCAGTTTGAAAGCACATCAAAGTGCAAGTAGATAAATAGGTACCGCTCCAGCGGGAAGGTAAACGGCGTTTCTGTGCGCTGCTCTGGTTTGCCAGAAGCGGCTTAAGTCATGCTGGCCACATGACCCGGAAGCTGTACGCCAGCTCCCTTGGCCAATAAAGCAAGATGAGCGTCGCAACCCCAGAGTCGGTCACGACTGGACCTAATGGTCAGGGGTTCCTTTACCTTTACCTTTACCAGGTGCACCAGATTTCACAGCACACAGGTTTCACAGACTAATGGCTGGTGAAAAAGGAACTTTCTATCACATGTGGTGGTCTTGTGAGGAAACATTCAATTTTTGGACTGAAGTTTTCCATAAAATTGGTAAAATAACTAACCAAAAATACAGGTGAACTCCCAAATAATGTTATTGTTTATTTTTGATTTTTTTTGCAAATTATTTTATTGAAAGCCTTAATTATGTTTTGCATTGTAGCAGCCAGAATGGTAATAGCCAAACATTAGAAACAATCTCATCGTAATTTATTGAGTTTTTGGTACAAGGAAATTTGGCCTTGTTGGAAAACCTGACATTTAAACTGAAAGAAAAGGACCAGAAGCAGACAAATTTTATACCATATTGTACACGTTTATTGAATATGCAACTTTATCACACAGCACTTTTCAACCTTCAACACATGGGACTCTATAGAAAACTACTTTTAGTCAGTCAGAGAATGCAGGAAAGAATTGATAATTATCCTAAACATATGTGATAACATGCTATGGTCTCCCTTTATATCCTCTCTCTCTTGCTTTTCTCATCATAATGCTTACCCTCTCCCACATATATGGTTTATTTTGTTATTGTTTTATTGTAGCTCATATATGAATTACCTAAGGTGTGTATAAAACTCAGTAAATACAATTTAAAAAATGAATCTTGGTGATGCATGAGAGGATGACAGCTTGAAATTTCACATCATGAAAGAATCTATTTTTCTGTTGAAGTGAAATAGTTTTGTTACTTATAATAGTGTTATATTCAGTAATATTAAATGTTGTGCAAATTGTTACATGTTCATATTTTTTTTCAGAAACCTTTGACAAAGGTACCAAAAAAATTGCAAACAGAAAAATGTTTTCTTTAGTGAGATCTGTTGACTTTCAGACATTGGGTTTGTCTTTTGAATTCCAACACTTATCATCAGGAGAAACATGACGAAGACTAATCTAAAGTACACTTATCTAGTGCTGGGGGGGGGGGGTGTGGAACTAGAAAAAGCTGCTTCCCTTCTGCCAGTGAGATCTTTCCACTGGAGCAAAGTTCTACCATGTGTGGAAGGAGTCTTTCCATCATTGATAGATGAAGTCTTGGTCCAATGCAATGTGAGATAATATGCGACACCGGCGCCAAGTGGGGGGGCAAAGCTCCCCCCAAATTTTCAATGAAGCCCCCCCCCACCCGTTCTGGGGCAGCAGCACACACACCACAGGGCTTGCTTCTGTCCCACATGCACACTGCGGGGGACGCACAACACAGTGCGTGTGTGCACGATGTGGAGATGTCGCACAGCTCCGGGCCCCCTCAAGCAGCATGTCTGATATGCAAGATCAAAGATGTGCTATTTCAAATATTTGATCGTGGTAGCTTATGTAGTAAATCCATCTATCAAATGTTTTTGTTTTAAAATTTATATGCCAACTTTCTACCCCAAATGAGAACTTGAAGAGTCTCACAATGAAATAAATAATGAACACAAGATGTTAATAGCACAACCAAAGATTAAAATTATGAAGAAAAAATGAGAGCAAATACTGTAGTTGTAACTGCAAGGATGAAATTAGAATGTCTGCTTTACTCACATTCTGTTGACATTGGGAGCATATAGAATTAATTTTCAAGAGTTAATAAGTGGTTGTAGACTTATATTTTAACTGGTAGCTTATGTTTATTATATTTAAAATATTTATTAATGAGTGTCCTATGCAGAATAAAACATTTAGTAGCTATAATTATTGAAATAGGCTAATTTAGATATTGGAAGCATTGCTTTCCAATGTTGACTCATGCACCTTCATAAATGTTAAATTTCTCATGCCTGTTTAATTAAATAGGCAGATCTATCATATATATTTTTAACCAGATGACTTTCACATAATGTCTATTTCCATGTTCAGCTAGGCCTATTGTTTGTTTTATATCTTGCACTGTGTATTTATCTTCTGACTGTATTTCCCATGAGTCTCTGGTAAGTAGATCATGTAATCTGAAAATAATTTAATTTAGAACTGTGGGTGTAGGAGGCGAGAGAGGACTAATTAAAGGACATATGCAGGAGTCCATCTGGGTTGCTAGAATCATCCTTCACCAACTAAAATAAGTAATTTCTCTTGGGAAATACTTATCTGAAGTTTAGATATTTTAATAATTGTCATAGATAAACACATATAGATAAACCAGAATTTTAGCATATTTAAATGACGAGGTTCACTTTAAAAGGGTTTGTGTGTCATAAAAAGTCTTTCAGCACAAGCGTTATAGTGTATATATATATATATATCAAGCTTGAAATAGATTCATCCACAGCAACTATGATAGAATTGTAGAGTTGGAAGGGATCCCAAGGGCAACTGTTGGCTACTCATGTGTACTCTTCCCTCATGATTTCTCCTTTTTTCATTTCTTATACATGCCCTTCTTATGTCTCAGCTCCTCTGTAAGCTCCTTATTCAAAAACACTGGTTTCTTTTAAAAAATAAAATAATTTCTATAATCTAATTATATAAATATATAATTATATAATATAATAAAAGATTTCCCTTGTTTACAAAAGTACATGCATTGCCTTTTGTCAGGTTGTAAAGTCTTTACTATATATGATGTGAGACATTAGTGTTGTAAAAAAACAAACAAACCCTGGTTTCTTGCTTCCCACTTTTCTTCTTAGAATTGTCTGCATTTGTGCCTTCAGTATTTCACCTTTAAGAAATTCCTGTCCATTTTGGACTCCATTTAAGTATTTCTGACCATGGGATCTCACCCAGTAGTTCTTTAAGCTTTTTGAAATCAGCCATCTTAAAGTCCAGAAGGCATGCCTAACTATACTCAGCTTTCCCTTGCCTCTGTATAATGAAACACAAGAGAGTATGACCACTTTCTTCCAGGGTTCCTAGTACTTTCACTTCATCATTCAGTTCCTCCTTAGAAGACCAAGGTCAGGAGAGATGACCTTGTTGCTTCTTCCAGCTTCTGGGAAATGAAATTGTCAGCAGAAGGCAATGGAGGAATTTGTTGGACCTTACATTCTTGGCAAAGTTTGTGTTCCAACAGATATTGAGGTAGTTGATGTCTCCCATTATGACTATATCTCTTTGAATATTTGGTAATCTGCACTAGGAAGTCATCATCCAAGTCTTCAGTCTGGCTTGATGGTCTATAGCAAACCTCTCAGTGCTGTTACTGTTGTTTCCATCCTCCTCTTTTTATTCTCAATCTGCCTTCCCTGTTCCAACTCTTGGATCTCTTCAGAAGTATACACACCCCTTACATATAATGCTCCTACTCCTCCCTTCCTGTTTGGTCTATTCCTTTTGAATAGGTTGTACCCCTCAATTTCTATATTCCAGTCATGAGTCTTATCCTATCACCCACTGCTGTAGAAAGTATATAGTGGGATGCTGACTCCTTGTAGAGGAAAGTCTGTTGCAATTCTTATAGCTGGAGCCAGTGTGGTGTAGTGGTTATAGTGTCAGACTAGAATGTGGGTGATCTTGGGCCAGACATTGCCTCTCAGTCTCACCTACCTCACAGAGAATTCTTGTGGGGATAAAATGAGGAAGGGGAGAACCACTTGCACCAACGAACTTACAGAAAACGTGGGATAGATATGCGGTAAATAAAATAATAAATAATAGTCAAGTCTCTCATGAGTAGACCTAAAGCGTTTTTCGCATAATGTTTGGTTCAAATTATTTTCCCCTTTTTTACTATAGTGGTTCAAGTATATAAATATGGGGTGTGTGTTAAAAGTGCATGGTTCCTTGAAAATGGATGCAATGGGGAGTGCTGGAAATATTGATAGTTTGAGCTGTAGTACAAATAATGTTTACATATTATACCTTTTGGGTTGTTTCTTTGGGAGAACCCATTGCTAAATGATAGAGTATATTCTTTGCATGTGGAAGGTCTGTGGTTCAATTCCTGGCATCTTGAACTAAAATGTATCTTGAGTCGCATAGCTGCAAAAGACATCTGATTGAAATCTTGGAGAGCCTCTGTCAGTCAGTGGACAGCCCTGGGATTGATGCACCAAAGGCAGTTTCATATGTTAACATGATAAACTACTGATTCCTTAGTACATAACGTATTGTATGTGCAGCTTCCTTTTGGATATTTCTTCAGTTTTCTTGAGTTTTCAGGAGAACGAAAAGATACCCATTTCTTATGAAACAACGGGATATGCAATTTGGTTATCAAAAATGTAATGAAGTAATGATTTTAGTTGTTAAGTGAAGAAATCAGATGAATCTTAAGAAAATGTTTAAGAATACTTGAGAAAAATATTCAAATCTGTTGGTAGAAATCTAATTAAATGAAAAGGCTAATAAGATAAAATGTTAGTCTAAATGTGACTTATTCAGTTACCTTCTAGCTTAAAATTGTTTTATGGTGATAATTAATGATGGGGACTGCTCTGGTTTTATCAGGAGGTATATACTTGTTCAGGTTTTGCTTTGCTGCTTATGTGGATTCTATGCTATGCAAAAGTTCATCACTTAATTGCAGTAAGTTTTCTTTGCATTGCTGAAGGGGCTAGGATATGCAGCTCTTCTACTAATTTTATATTTGAAAGTTTTTTTTCCCATCCATCCAAATGTATTTCTTATACAGTTGATAAAAGGTATGCTAATTCAGGGCTTTGTGGCCCTTTCCATTGTTTTCTACACTAATGAGTTGTACCCTCAGCCATAAAGAACCAATTCCATGCCGTGACCTTTGTCACATTTTCTTTGTGTGGTCTGACATTCAGGCACTGGTGATGGAAGCTTCTACCATTCAGCTATTGGTGTTCTTCCTCAGTGATGAGTTCCCTGATGTCAGTCTTATCAGCCACATTGCCCTGTATTGGGGGAAATTGTTGCTGAATGCTGCATGAGGCACTTTGCAGCTACGATATTATCAACTGATACTTCCCTGCTTAGACTCTGGAGTTGACTTCCATACTGTGTCATCTTGAAGATGGATAGAATGCCATAGTTGGCAGGTTTTGGTTTATGCTGTAAACTGAGTGAAGCTTAACAAATATTGTGACATGGTGAAAACAATTTCTGAAAGCAGGTAGGATTTTTTTTAAATCCAAAATGGTTTTTTGGGGGAGGTTGGAAACGACTTGTTAAAATTAAGTTTGTAAAGGTGTATACAATACGTAGCTTCTTTCATCATAGTTGTAGAATCATTAAATGCAATTGAAATGCTGGAGGAATCTATTCATCTATATATAAAGACAAAAGTGGGGACTCTGCAACATATTGACCAAATCCAGGTCTTTTAATGTTTTGATATAGCTCATTTCAATTTCTCTGTGACTACTGTTAATTTGGTCTTATCCTAATTTTGCTTTTACTCAACAAACCTCAGTGAGCTATGTCAAGTGATAGTGGAGTTATTAGGAAGCAAAGTCTCCTAGAGCATTGGGAGTGTCAGGAGAGGTCTGGCTAAAGTAAAACCAGAAGCTTCTGAGAGGGTGTTGAAACTAATGCAGATTAGGGTGGTTGTTTTCTGGGGTCAGTTTCCCAAACAACTTTTGGCAATGAAGTTGCTGATGTGGCAAGGAAAAGGATCAGGACTCTTTGGAGCTTCAATGATGTTTTTGTGTCCCTGCAGGAGTGGAAGGGAAAGAAAACCTTTTATAGTGAACTGTAGTCTATGAATCAAGCAGGTTGACAGCTAAAATGCAAGTCTGTCTTGTAGGTGGGATGTCAAAGCATTATCACTGCATCTTGCATCTTCAAGTTCCCACCCAAGAGATCTTTTCTCCATGGTGAATGGTTATTAAACCCATATGTACAGTAGATAAGGGACGTGGGTGGCGCTGTGGTCTAAGCCACTAAGCCTCTTGGGCTTGCCGATCAGAAGTTTGGCGATTTGAATCCCCGCGACGGGGTGAGCGCCCGTTGCTCGGTCACAGCTCCTGCCAACCTAGCAGTTCGAAAGTGCAAGTAGATAAATAGGTACCACTCCGGCAAGAAGGTAAATGGCATTTCTGTGCACTGCTCTGGTTTTGGTGTTCTGTTGCACCAGAAGCAGCTTAGTCATGCTGGCCACATGATCTGGAAAAACTGTCAGTGGACAGACGCCAGCTCCCTTGGCCTGTAAAGCGAGATGAGCGTCGCAACTCCAGAGTCATCTGCAACTGGACTTAACTGTCAGGTGTCCTTTACCCTTTTACAGTAGATAAAAAGGTGGTGGCACTCTCAGAAGCCTATTGTGGCAAATTTGTGAGGCACTTTGAGGATAAAGTTGCTTATATTTGTTAGGGTCGTGGGTGGCACTGTGAGCCTCTTGGGCTTGCTGATCATAAGGTCAGCAGTTCAAATCCACGCAACCAGATAAGCTCCCTTTGCTTTGTCCCAGCTCCTGCTAACCTAGTGTGGGATATAAAGCTGTCAGTCAAGTCCAACATTCCGAGAGGACTAACTGCCTCTATGTGGCAGGCAGTTTTGTCAGTTGGTCGATTGCTTGGTTGCTGCAAGGAGAGTTAACTGGTAACTGCTTGGATGCAGTCTTCTCATGAGTCACTACTATCTAGTATATAGTTTATCTGTTCAGCTAATGCTTCAGTTAATGCAGCCAGAGCATGTGGACACCATGCTTGAAGTACAGTGGTCAACCAGCTGTATTCTTAACCCTTGCCCTTCATTACCATCCCAATCAGATGTGGCTGTGGAGATGCTGAACTGATTCTTAGATTCAGAAATGGGCTGAATGATGGTCAACAAACTGAGACTGAATCCTGACAAGTCAGAGGCACTGTGAGTTGACATTCATATGTCTGGGAAGCAGATGTTCAGTCTATTTTGGGTGGGGTTACACTCCCCATGAAGGAACAGGGCTGTAATTTGGAGATACTCTTAGATCTAGCATTGTCATTCCAGGCCCAGGTGGCATTAGGGGTGAGGAAGGCCTTTCCCATCTTTAGCTGGTTTTTCAGCTATGGTTATTGGATAGGAACAGCCTATTCAGAGTGGTCCATGCATTATAATGTAGCTGCCCTTGAACATAGCTCAGAAATGTGCCAGAGATTTGACTGGTGCAGCCAGGAGGGATCATGTTGCAATGATACTCAAATAATTACATTGAGTACTATTTGCTTTTGAATCCAATTCAATGTGTTTGGTACTACTTTTAAAGCCCTAAATGGCTTGTGAGTTGAATATTTAAAAGTTGTGCATTTCCCTGTATCAGTCTGCCTGTGCTTTAAGATCAGCGGAAAGACTCTTCATTGTTGGTGGAGGCTTGTTCAGTGGTGGTGATGGATAGACCCTTTTCCATAGCAGCATCCTGTTTATGGAATGCCCTCCCCTTAGAGGCAAGTCAGGCATCAACACAGTTGTCATTTCAGCTCTAAGTGAAGATGTACCTGCTTACTTAAGCTTTTTAGGTTTTTAACGAACTTTTAAAAAACTGATAATTTATTTCAGGTTGTACTCCATCCTTGTATCCGTAGCGATGAGGGGCAGGCTATATAGATTTAAAATAAATGAATAAAAATAAATTATTTATAGAATCTGGTGTCACAAAATTTGATGGTCACAGGCTTAGATGGCTTTGAAGAGGAATTAGACAAATTTATGATAGCTAAGTCTACTAATGTCTATTAGTCATGAAGGCTGTATGTAACATCGCATGATATATCATTTGAACCACCAAGTGGAGATATTCATCTCCCATTGTTAATATCCCGAAGCATATGAGAAGAAGAATTTATTATTTCGGTCACAGACCAGTTCCAGCCCACATACAATATCAAGGAAGTGATAAAACATGATAGGGATACATTTGAGTTTGCAATTAGGTATAACAGGAACAATACAGATATAGCAACAGTTAAAATATATAAATTAAAACTTAGTCACTAACATATAATCTAAAATTATCATTTTAAGGTCTTAATCATTATGATAGCACAGCTTGTTTGCTAAGTTTTATGGCAATCGCACAGAATTTGGCTACCCTTAACGTGATCTCAGGATCCTTGTCCTCTACCAGGGATTTTAGACATTGAAGTTTGGATTCATTTGGAGATTTTTGCATAGCAGGGGTAATAAATACCGAGCGTATATCCCTGTAGAAACAGCAGTGTAACAAGGCATGAGAGACAGTTTCTACCTCCATCAAGCCGCAGTGGCAGACTCGTTCCGCGTATGGTTTACCCTCGAATCTGCCCTGCAATAAAGCAGATGGCAGCACGTTGAATCTAGCGAGAGTAAATGACCGTCTGTATTTAGGTATTTGTAATTTTGACAGATAATTTGCTGGGGTAAATCCTCTCCCATTAGCTTTTATTGCTGGGTGTTTATTCAACTCGCTCACGTGGCATTGCAGTTCTGCATCCCAAATTTGTCAGCGGATTATTGCTCTAGCTTTCTCATAACCTATACCTATCAGGGCCTGTGGGGAAAACCCCAAGCCTCTTAGCTTTTAATGCAGTGTAGCTTTCCATTTGGATTGGTAGGAATCCAGTAGGCTTAAGGATCCCAACCCAACAGGGAATAAGATAGGTTTTAACCAATAATGGATCTTCAGAATCCATATCTGAGCACTAACAGGGATTTGCCTGATCTCCAGGCGGACAGCTATGTTAGACACACAAGAAGGGATCCCTAGCAGGCAGTGATAGAACTTAGTTTGGAATGATTCTAAGGGAGCAAGGTTTGAGAAGCTGCAGATCTGAGAGCCATATGTCAGTTGTGTTAATATTTTTGCAGCAAAGACCTGTGAGGCTGCAGGAATATATTGGCCCCCTTTTCCATAGAAAAACCTTATAATAGCTTTGGTAGATCTTTGGGCATTTGCAATAGTATTTTTAACCTGGTAATGCCAGGATCCCTTTTCCTGGAAGGTTATACCCAGGTATTTAAAAGATGGTGCCTGTTCAATAGGTCAATTGTCAATTCTCCATTTGTGTCTCATTCTTTTTTTAGAGAACACCATAACTTTGGATTTGCTATAGTTAATTGTTCGGCATTACAATATGATATTGTAATATGAAAATGATGCTTCTGTAGGCACCTAGCTGGAAAGTTTTTTAGTCATTTCCCTCAAATTTCTTTGCTAATATATTTAGTGCACCTGATCTGAAATAAAAAAGCACAGGTAATCTTCAATGGCACTTCTGACCGAGCACACCTTAGGGTGGAATTTAATAACATGCTCTTCCAGTTGTTTGTTTGTGCAAGCATTGCAGCTTGCCAAATGCAACGATCCTCCCCCTGTGCGGTGTTCTGAGGGTTCTTCTGACACCCCAAGCCACTTTTGGGAGGAGGAAAGGGGGGAAATCCCCATTTAACAGGCACACATCCTTGTGCAGGTCTTCACTGACAGGACTGGTTAGGTGCACCTCACCATTGCCTTCCAGAACTGGTCAGCTTCTTCTAATAGTTGTTCTTGCCTGCCTGGGAGACCAGACCTTCACTTAACCCTGTCTGTTGATCAAGAAGTGGTGTTATTGTTATGGCAGAACTATAGAACTGGAGTGGTGAATATTTGGCCAGCAAGCCAGATCCTGTACTCCCTGCCCCCCCTTACACAGTGTGCTTTGACAGATGGATGGGTTTGGCTACCAGTCAATCACCTGATGTCACCTGCACTCAGGAACTCCCAAGTGCAGCTAATCCCAGTGTTTTGCAGCCACTGCTGATCATTGGGTGACAGTTGCAAAGTCTGCTTTTTGGAGCTCCAGCATGGAACTATTGGGGTGCAGGGTAAGGAGGCAGGGTTGCATTTGGTGCCACATCTAAAAGGCACTGAATGCAAGCCCTGCATTCCAAGAAACAAATTGGAGTTCACTTTAAGGCTTCCAATTGTCCCTTTCCAGTCACAACTTTACCTGTTCCACATTGATGTCACATATGACATGGGCATGATGTTTCCAAAACAATTGCAGGGGTCCAATTAGGACTCTTCTGGAACTTTTTAGGCCTGTGGGCCAGAGAATCCCTACTGCTTCATTAGAAGAACATAAATCTATGGCAAGTAATTCCCCCCCCCCCCATATTTACAGAACAATCTGATGGGACCAAGATAATTAGTGGCAAAGGCCTGACAGTTCTAGAGCTTTGCTAGACTTGCACTGGACAAGGAGAAAATATAGTGGTGAACTGCTGGAGGAAAACTAAATATGCCATCTCCAAGGGTGAGGTATATTTCGTGTTGTGAAATGGGAAGGTTTTGGATCAAAGCCTCTCAATCTACCCATCATGCCCGTTCTTCTTTCTTATTGCTGTTGGAGCACCAATAGCAGAGTTCCTGTGGCTGGAACCAAGAGGCCTCCAGGAGAAAACTTCCTTTGTCTATGTAGAGGGATTTCTGCAGCATTATCTGGTCTCTGTGCTGCCCTCCCGAGGACCAGAGGAGTGGGCTCTTGATTATTTGTTTGTTGATTTGATTTATGTACCACCTTTCAGCGACGCTTCCAGTTTGGTTTACAAAAGCAAGAGGTGAACAGGAGCAATAAGCCACAGATTTACATGTGTGTACATCCAGTACCAATGTGTGTACATCCAGTACATCCAATGAAACAAGTGGGAGGAAAAACTGAGAGATGAATTCTGGTGGTTTTGTGGTTGTTTTGGTTTCCCTCAACAAAAGGAATGTCTTAAAACTAACTTTAATTGGACAGAAAGAGTGAACAGAATACAACCCAGATTCAGTAGTTACATGGTCTGATGCTTCACACACTGCTGATATTTAAATGCTTTTGTAACAGATGAAGTAAATTTAAAATGGACACATCATTAGTTCAGATTAGTAGGGTATGGATATCAGAAAGTTAAAATAATAAGTAATGCAAAAATATAAAATGATGTTTTTGAAATCTTTGCAAGAAATAGTACTTAAAAGTTAACACAAACCCAGTAGGTATCACTGCTTCTTTTTAAGATACTTGTTAAGTTCTTATATGTTCAGGTTCAAATAAATTATGATAAAGTATAACGATTGTTTTGTTGATTTTTGCCAAGAAGCAGACCAAATTAGAATTCTTCTCACTGTGTGCCTTGGTGCCTAGTCCACCTGACTCGTCAAATGAAAAATTCATCAATTAATCCTCTGACAATAACGATATATACAGAAAAATCAATCTGGAATTGATTTTTTGAGTCAAAACATGAAAACCAAGCCCTGACCTGCACATAATGTGAATTTTCTCTTCATTTCGACCTTATTATTGTGTATAAAAGCTGAAGTGTTCGTATAATTATTTGTTCTGAGACAACTGCAAAAGTGTAGTTGTTTGAAGAAGAGTACATGTGCCATGGAGATGTGCTGAAGTATTATCTCTGTAAGCTAATAAAGTTGTCAAATAAAAGTAAGAACACAGTTGATAGGAATTCAGTTAGAAGGCAACGGCGGGGGGGGGGGTGCTGATCATTGAAGCCTGATGGGAGACCACCCAGTGTAATCAACAGTGAGTTGAATATAGCGCCAATGAGAGAAAGCAAGAAATAGTTTTCATGTACATATTGACTCGGGTATGTCCTGTATTGCCTTTTTTTAGCAGGAACCATTGAAAAATAGGAAAACTGCACACTGAGGAATCTTTTACTTTGAATTTAGGCTAAGTACTCTAGTGGAAATTGAAAGTGAAGCCTGCCTTTATGCTTTTACAGTGTCTTGGTCATCATCATTTCATGCAATGTTTCAAAATCCATCTAAAGGGGCCTTGCAGTGTTTTAAGTTCACATTTGAAACTAAAAATCATTTTTAACATGTCATTACATGAAAAAAAGCATTCATGATGAATTTTTGTCGAATATCTATGAGCAGAATATCCCTTTTCTTTTAAAGGATAAAGGAGAAGGCATCTAATTCTTGAATTATATGGATGAAGTTCAGTGCTTGAACTCTATTAATATTCTAATGAACTTTATTTAAATGTAGAAAGTATTAATAGTTACTTGCTAATACAGATCAGATTTTTAAAAAGATGCTTAGTTCTGTATGCTCAATATTCTTTTGGATTTGTGTTTCTTGAACAACCTCTGACCCCACAATTCTGCATGGTTTTATAAAATGAGGGGAGTTGCAAAAGTATTCTGAGATACGTATGACATGAGTAGTTACTTTGTGCTTTGTTTTGTTGCACTAGCTAATCAGAATCCCATGCCCTACCCTAAAGTAGATATTTAGCTCACAGCAAGAGTTTTAAAAACACTCCCTAACATAAGCACTTTCCTTGTTCTTGTTTATTGACAAACTATTTTATGGTCGAATCTTTAAAGAGAAATCATATCTTTGCAGTTCTAACATTCATTTATAGCAAACAGGAACTGAAACATTCAGTGAGAAATAGTTTACTCAAGAACAAGTCAATATTACCTGCATCATGGTAAACTTTTGATTGCTATTCCCTGAATGTGTTCATCCTTACAACAAATAAACATTAACAAATGTTTCATGTTTTATAGATGTAAAAAAGAGCTGAGTGCATACAATTCAAACACTGTTCGATTGATTTTCCCTTTCTTTCTATAGTAAGCAATAAAAAAATCTCCAGTAGAGATTTCTGACTAGGAAAAAGAGCTTAAAATCTTTTTATCTCCCTGTTTCTCCCTGTACTTTACAACTATTGTGAACTTGTATGCTAGAAACAGAACACTTTAAAAATTGATTTCATGAATGGAAGAGAGTATTTTCCTGTGGTCTGTTTCTTTCTTTTTATGCATAAATGATTGCTGCTTATTATTTCCCCTAAATAATTATGATCGTTAAACAGATTTTAAAAATCTTAAATTACTGCAGTTACCGGATTAATTCAGGCAAGAACCATGGAAGTGTATGTATTTGTTGTTTGTTTACAATCTACTTTAAGTTTTATTTTATTTTTACCATCCTAATCCAAAACCTTGAGTTTCATTACTGTGTGCTGAATTGGAAGCACCAGCATTTCCACTGGAGCACCCTGTGCAGACGTACCAACAGGATTTTCTGTGCCCAATATATTTACGGTATGTGGATTGGGCCCCTGGATGAACTTGGCAAAGAATATACGAATTTACAGAAAATTTGCATCTACTTTATGTCACATAAATATTAGTACTCTTTTTTTCAGTGCCCAAAAACAAATTAGGGCTCACATACAATACGATGACAGATGGACAGAATACCAACAGGTGAAGCTATCCCCATAACTGTAGTTCCATACTAGAAAATGCTTACTTGTTTTAATATTTGCCTGCCCCAAAGCTATTAAAGCCCTGCTCTCCTCCAGTGCCAGCCCTAAACCATGCAAAAAAACCCCCTCTAGTTTCATGAGTTGTGAATGAGTTATGTTACTGCAGGTCATCAGCCAATCTTAGGTATGCAATACTGCATTCATTGCAAGACTTGGTGTATTTCAGATGAAGGTGGTCAAAAGTGGTTTAAGATACATAACTGTTCTGTTCAGATGCTCATGCTTGAATAAAATTGAGATTTAAATAGTTTTAAAGGTAGTGTATTTGTTTGTTGTGGCTATTTATTGAATAACTATAGCAATTTTTCATATATGAGCAAAACAGACTTGAAATCCCCACTCAGCCATTAAATTCACTTGGTGCCCTTGGTTCTGTTAATGTCTCCTAACCTAACCTACCTCACAGGCTTGCTTATTTTTTGTTTGTTTGTTTGATGTATATACCACCCTTCATCAGAAGATCTCAAGGCAGTTCACAAGAGAAAAATACGAGATAAAATGGAAAGGGAGAAAACCATGTATACCCCTTAGGGCTATTTGAAGCCCGTTTAAGTGTTTATACCAGCAACACCAACCCACCCCCATATTCCCATTCTAGCAAAAATTTACTTTGTACTAGAGACTGAAGTCATTGTCATGCAATCTAGGTAAAGGTAAAAGGACCCCTAACTGTTAGGTCCAGTCGCAGACGACTCTGGGGTTGCGGTGCTCATCTCGCTTTACTGGCCGAGGGAGCCGGCATACAGTTTCTGGGTCATGTGGCCAGCATGACTAAGCTGCTTCTGGTGAACCAGAGCAGCGGACGGAAACACTGTTTACCTTCCTGCCGGAGCGGTACCTATTTAACTACTTGCACTGCGTGCTTTCAAACTGCTAGGTTGGCAGAAGCTGGGACCGAGCAATGGGAGCTCACCCCAATGCGGGGATTTGAACTGCCGACCTTCTGATCGGCAAGCCCTAGGCTCCGTGGTTTAACCCACAGCGCCACCCGCGTCATGCAATCTGCTTACGTGTAAAAGGAACATATTAGCAGGGATTAGCTTGCTACCCTCCACATGTTGGAGGGTGAACTTCAAAGTGGGGAGCCTCCTGCATTCATTGTGGTTGGGGGTTGCACAGGTTTGAACCTGGAAGTTCAGAAGTTCATCCTCCAACTTGTGAAGGACAAGATTGAGTGTGCAGTGCTGAGTGTGCTTATCTCCATTTGTGCATAACTTTAACATTCAAATAGAACACCTAAAGAAGACCTGGAGTAATATGAGTAATTTGCAAGTTGATTTTAATAATTTTTTTTTATGCTTTCCTTTCTGATTTGAAATCTTACTAGGTTACAGTGTAGTTTGACACTGCAAAGTTTAAAATCTTGCCAAGTAAATTTTTCAAGCACTGAATGGGGGACAATCATGGCTGGCATTTGATCCTTCAAGTAAAAGAGCAGGACATTTAATTTCATTTGATAGCATTAAATATATATATATATATATATATGCTTTCGTAGATTTTCACGGGTACAGGAATGCAGGTTTTGGTGTCCTCGGGTGTCTTCCCGTGTAAAATATATATATTATATATATATATATAAATTCTTACATATATATCACATGCTTACTTCATCAAAGAACTCAAGGTGGCATACATATCATTCCTAGAGGGTCCCCCATCCAAGCACAGATCTAGACTCAGGCACTGCTGAAATAAATGGCAGTGTTCTGCTGACTGTACGCAGCTACTGCGTTTTTAAAGCTATTAAGATTGATAAGCAATTGCACATAAAGGTAACAAAGTCACAGAGCTAACCTTTGCAGGTGTACTCAGATGTAGAACACTGAATTCATTAGAATTACTCCCTGATAAGTATGGATAGGATTGCAGCCTCTGTGTGGTTCCCAGCTAATGAAAGCCCCAAAGCTCCAGCATCAAGGAGAGTTTGCTAGAATATGCAGCCTTCCATAGCAGCAGCACATTAACTTCTGGAGCCCATCTTCTGGAATGGGAAGGAAGGAAGATCAACATCTCAGTGGACAACCCTCCCTCATTCTCAAGCAATTGAAGCAGTGCTGTAGACCTCGCCATTCACAATGCTGTGTGCTGTGAAGAAAAATGAAGTTATGAGTGTGCATCCCAAAGCTGCAGGACTCTTATGCCCACTTTGCAACAACCTTCACCAAAGCCTCTTCTCACATTGGGCACCAGCAAGAGTTGAATGCTGACAAACTGCATGCTAAGTATTCCTTCATTTGATGAATATTATATCTGATGAAGATGACAGCAATAGGAGTTGCTGGGTGTGACAGGGCAGACTTATCCTTTAACTGCTTCCCTGAAAGTCCATCTTCAAGCCTGCAACCCAAGAAATCTTATGTGACCCATCAGCAAGGTACATGTTAGGAAGAAACTAAGCAAAAATAAGTGCAGCATCAAAACACCACACAAAACCAGTGGAACATCTTGTGAAAGCTGGTGATATTAGGGAAGAGAAAGCAAAACTTTGAGAGAGATACCAAGCTGTGTTTCTAAAACTTTGACTGTTCTGCAGGAGGCAGGAGGACAGGACTTTCCTGATGCCAGGGAAGTAGAAGAATATCAATGGCAAGAATAACTGGAAGCTGAGACTCAATAGAGTAGCTGGTCAGAGCCTGGAATGCTGTCCATAAAAAAAGATGAGCACTGTTGCATCAGCGCAGTCTAACTTTCTGTCCCATACTTGCCAACCAGATGCTTATGAAAAGCTCAAGCAAGACAGGAGTGCAATAACCCTCTCTTGCTGTTTGCCCCCAGCAGCTGGAGTTCAGTGACATACTGTCCCTAATACTGAAAATAGTATGTAGCCATCTGGCTAGTAGCCATTGATAACCTTAATCTCCATGAATTTTTCTAATCCCCTTTTAAAGCAATCCAAGTTTGTGATGTGTCACAATTGAGTCATTGTGAATGCTGTAGTTCAACTCTGCACTGTGTGAAGAATTGCTTCATTTTGTTTGTCCTGAATCTTCCAAGATTCAGCTTCATTGGAAGATCTTAGGTTGTACCATTATGAGACAGGGAGAAAAACAACTCCCTATCCAATTTATCCACATTGTATACATTTCTGTGATTTCTCTTTTACCCTTATAGGGGAGTTGATTCAGCCTCTTGGTCTACTTATTTATTTATGCAGCAGTTTTATTTGTCTTTCCCAGCTCTACAGTATCTTTTTTTGAGACACAGTGGTTGCAGCCTTTCTTTGGGGGAAGGGAAAGCAAATGAGGCGCTGTCCTATCCAGGACAAGAATCAACACCTTCATTTGAAGAACAACAGATGGAAAGTTGTCTGGCAAAAAGCCCCTTTCTTTTCGTTCTCTTTCCCAGAACTTATTACCTACGTAGTTTAGATCTTGAACAACTCTTCATAGTATTTCTAAAAATGGAAGAGATCCTTCTTCCCATATACTTTCTGCAGCTTACTTGTTGTGCTTCCTTATCTGAGTCAAAGAAGTGAAAGGCTGCATGGAGATCTCCAATCTCACAGGTTTACTTCCTGAATATCTTTAGTCAAAGAATAGGCAATAGCTATACACAGGTGCTTCTTAACTAAAGAGTGGGTAGTGTTCTCCCCTTGCAAATGCAAAAATATTTGATTGCTGCTGACTCCCTATCTAACAGTTAAATCAAATTAGACATAGTCTTGAGCAGAACAGAAACATGATTTTTGAAACTCTAAACTCATTATGTTCCTGGTTCCACCCAACCCATATATCAGTGATCGTCTCTGGAGATGGTGAAGGTGGATTATGTAGGATAATAGAGGAAAGGGAGGAAAGAGTAGGCAGGGGTAAAGAATATGTGGTTGTTTCTATTGTATGTGCTAAGGTTTAGGTTGAGTGATATAGCCGCATAGAGGTGGTGTCTTCTGTAGAAGGTTTTGAAGGAAGGAAAAGCTGACATCACACAGGTGTTCTGGGAGGCAATTGCAAGTATACTATTATGCCTTCTATTGTCACTATGGTGCAATCATTTCACATAAGTGTTAGTCCTACTGGACTTCATCATTGCCCTTAGTAAACTGAGAGTGTAATCTGACATACCCCCAACAGTCCCCTATGGCTGTGGAAAGAAGAGGAATTATAGTGGTCCACTATTAGCAGTTGCAATCTTTCAGGAAAGTACAGGCAGCTCCCGTTTTAGGTGCGACCAATATGTGCACAAACATGCATAGCATCAAACCCGGAAGTGACCCAGAAATGTCATAAAGACATCAATGTCGGAACAGAGGCAGGGCAGAATGGAGTGTTTGCAGGCTTTTTCAAGGGGTTTCCAATTTAATGCAAGCACCCAATGATCTGGGAAGCAATACCCGCATAAATGGGGAGGGTTGCCTATATGTCTAACATTTGTTCGTATCTGCCTGTCTTGGGAGTCAGGAGAGGAGTGCAGCTTTGGGGATGAAGTCAAACCACTAGAGAATAACAGCACCTGCTGTCCCTGTAGAGTATGCAGGTATACAGGAGAAACATGCTTTGTTGCATGATCATCTTTTGAAGCTTAGGTAGGCATCCTATCTTGTTGAGCAGTGTGTAGAGTCCTTTTTGGTTGATGAGGTTGAAGCCTTTGTCAGGTATATGAAGGCAATGTACAAGGGGTGTCTCTGCTCTCAGCATTTCTGATGCAGTGAGAAAATCATGTTGACTGTTGACCTCTGACCTCTAAAGCTGCATTGTAACTTGGGATAGACCCTGTCAGTGTGTGACTAATCGGTTGAGAACTACATGGGCAAAGGCTTTCCTCACAGTACTCAGCAGGGAGATTCCTTGGTAGTTGTTACAGTCATGATGGTCACTTGTGTTCTTGTCACAATGCTGGAGTTGTGCATGTCTTGTGGCACGAGTTATTGTTTCCAGCACTGCAAGATGAGGCTGTAGAGGTGCATCGTAAGGGGGAGGAATTCAGGCTAGCTTTCAGCACTTCTGTTGGGATTCCATCTTGTCCTAAGGCTTCACCACAAAAAGCAAGCAGATGAAATGATAGTAGTAGGCAGAGCACTATCAAGAACTGTACTTGTGGGAAAACATGGACTCTGGCAGGGCTATCGACAGTGTCCAGACTCTGCCTGTCTTGGAAGAGCTAGATGTCCTTCCTTCCCTTCATATCTAACGTTACTCTTCTTCTTACTCAGGAACCTCTGATAAGCTTTCAACAAACAGCAGGAACCTCCCCATTTAATATATTTCAACCAAAATATAAAAATGGCACTAATTAGAAATTTGTCACTTCACTGTGATTTCCTTTTTATAGGGCTAGGAAGCAGATAACCAGTGTCAATAGTAGGTGAAATGAAATAGTTTCACATATGATTAGGCCAGGTTTCATTACATCTGCCCTAAAAGAAATGGGAAGAGTTCCCATAATTCCCACCCTGCTTTGAGCACTGCTTTTATCACAATCCTAACATCTGTGGGCAACTCTCAACTTATGCTAGGCTTACGGTCCAGGGATAGGGCCTAAACCCAAAATCATGTATAGTCAAAGCACATTGGGCTCAGTGGCAGGTGAAGTCTTTTTTCCTGGATGCCCTTCCCCTTTCTATTTCCTCTTTTTCGAAAAATATTTTTTTTGTCAAGCGCCTTTAGCTGGATATGCTCAAGTTAAATGGGCATAGGCAAATCCTGGGTGGTATGCAATACAGCAACATCATTCCAAAACCCTAGGGTTGTATGAGTTGTCTCCCATTTTGGGTGGTTTTGTTCTCAGATACTAGTTTATAGAATATTATATTATTTCATTTGGGTTATTACACCAAATAACTCCATATGGTTCAAGTGTAAAGGTGTATCTGATATGTCAGGCTGGAAACATCAAAGTTGGTGAAGTTTTTCCTGCGTCTTTTGGACATAAAATTATAGAAACAATGGCACCCCTATGTAAAATTGTGTAGACTATGTCACTGGTTGATATGCTTATTGGGGGCTATAGATGGGATCTGGAACATTTTCTATACAAGAAATGTTTGTGGGATTT